>NW_028135539.1:0-203039 GCF_964662115.1 Mustela nivalis | reverse complement strand
AATCGGGATAAAAAGTCGGCCAAGAAAGTTCTCAGTGAACCAGGGAAAGGAGGAAAGGAGACAAGAAAGGTCATTGTCACTAAAGTCCCTCTGCTGCATAGAGAGCCCGCTCAAGGCTCCATGCTAGGGGATCCCTTTGGTAGGAGAAGGTAGTTAGAAGGATGGCGGGACCCAAGCTATATTGGTAGATACTATGATTAAGTGACAGTTCACTTCTACCATTCCATGGCAAGCAGCGCCTGTCTAGAAATCAGATACAACCACGGGACTCAGGCACTCCCCCCATACACCCTCCAGTGTTTCTTTCTTCAAAACCCTCTTTCCTGGCTTCCAAAGCTCTTGGTCATTCATCTCCATTATTCATGTGCTAACTTGAAAGTTTTATATTCTGTTGTGCTTCTCATCCTCTGTATCTCTGAAACATGTTACTACAATTATACCAGTTTGTCATCCAAGGAAAACAGCTCACAATACCAGCGTAAACAAGTTTCCAGAGAAAAGACAGTAAAAAAAAAAAAAAAAAAACCCGGAGTTTTAACTGTTCACTTTGTTTTCCAAAATACCACACGCCATGTTTTAATCTAAAAACACATTCGCTCATCAAATTCACTGAAGCCCAGACTTAGAGCTGAAAAGGATGATGAAGATAGAAATGTCCTCTTTCACTTGTGAGAAAGATGCTTCCTAATCGGTACCCGGGAGCACTTCGATCTAATGTATTTCTCTGAAAGAGGAAATGTGTTCAGGCGGGTGAGCTATGCCCCCTTCAGCCCAGCGCCCCGCAACATCGGGCCCCAGTTTCGAGAGCGGTGAAGCCCGAGGTACCAGCTACAGCTAAATCATGCAGGTCTTACCTTAGGCCCATTTCAGGATCGAACTGTGGCTTTCAGCTCTGATACCCTCGCAGACAACTAATGACCGGCCCTAGACTATACTTAACACAAACAGCTGCCCAGACGTCAGTGGCCGGGGCTCTTCAGAGAGACACGAGTTCAAACCCCAGCACTGGGTTTTTTAGCTCTGTGGCTCTGAGGCCAATTATGCCCCACTTAATAAAATTTAAAATATAATAATAAAATAAAATAGTCAGCCAAAAACAAAATGGAGGTTAGAAGATCATTCTAAATCTGAGGACACTCCCATCTATAATAAAGCTCTCTGCTCCAGCAGGTTTTTGTTTGTTTATTTGTTTTAAGATTTTATTCCTTTATTTGAGAGAGAGGGAGTGAGAAAGCACAAGCAGAGGGAGCAGCAGAGGGAGAAGCAGGCTCTGCACTGAGCAGGGAACTTGACACAGAGCTCAATCCCAGGACCCGAACCCCGAGATTGTGACCTGAGCCAAACACAGACCCTTAACCAACTGAGCCCCCCAGGCGCCCCTCAAGCAGGCTTCTATAGATTCCACTCATTGGCCCATCACCTGCGGGTCCCCACCACACCCACTCCCCTCTTGCTTTTGCTCTCCATCTGTTCGTCTGCCTGGCACCCCCTCCCAGCACACAGACACACAGCTCCCTTCCGAACTCATCATCTGACTGTTCTGCGCTCTTGGATCATCCTCCAGTTTTGCTCTCCTGACTGTTTCTCTTTTGACCAGTCTGCTGCCTGCTAGGATCCCTGTAAATTCCCCTTCGATCAAATCACTGCGTGTTCACTATCTTTGTGGGCGATTGGGTAGCGTTCTTTCAAAACACCACGCCCTGGGTGATTAGGTTATATTTCCATCTTTTTGCTATTAGCCAACCTAAACCAGTATCCATGCCAATGCGGGTTGACTCTTTTGCAGTAATTCACAGTCAAGAAGAATGTGTTGGGATGTTTCATGAAGTGCCCCCTGCTGTGGTCCATCTTTCAGTCACTGGCCTGCCTGTCCCCCCACACCCTCCGCTCGCTGCCCCGGGGCAGGCACGTTCTGGGCTCCACAAGCAAGAAAGACTATACTCTCCCACCAAGGGGCTGGTGCAACGTAAGTGCTCCCCAGCAGAAAGATTTTTGGAAGAACTCACAAACGTCTCCATTCAGAATACAATATAAATGTGTGTTGGCTCCTAACTCCTGAGCAAATACCTGTACACTGTGTGAACTTGTGAACTGTGCTTTTCATGGCTTTGCAATGTCATGTTTAAAGTTGAAAACTGTCAAGTTCAAAAGACGACTAAATCTAATGTTAAAAAAGAAAGAGGGAAGAAATACAAAAAACCTCTTTAAAATCATTCCATCCCCACTAAGATGATGAGGAAGGACTTCTGAAGCCCTGGAGGCTCAGAGCTCCTTCTTCCCCTCCACGGATGCACCCTCTGTTTTTGGAGTTAAATGAAAGCAAGTGTGGAACAGGACACAGCTGATGCCCTGAAGAGCACTTGGTCCCAGGTGAGGGTGTAATGCTGGGAGCCCCACAAACTCATCCTCTTACCCAATACACACAGTGGAAATGCAAAGAATCCTTCTTTCTTCCTTTAAAGAACCTAAGAGTGGAGGAGACAAGTGAGCACTTCTGCTTCCTGAAAGACATTTGAAACATAGCAATTTATCCTTCACAGAAAGAGTTCTGTGGTACATGGTGTGAAGCAAACACGCAGCTTTTAGAACAAAAAAAAGGGGGGGGGGCACCTGGGTAGCTCAGTGGGTTAAGCCTCTGTCTTCAGCTCAGGTCCTGGGATCGAGACCTACATCAGGCTCTCTGCTCAGCGGGGAGCCTGCTTAACTTCCTCTCTCTGCCTGCCTCTCTGCCTACTTGTGTCTGTCAAATAAATAAAATCTTATCAAAAAAAAAAAAAGAACAAAAACATGAGGGACACCAGGGTGGCTCAGTCAGTTGGGCGCCCAACTCTTAGATTTTGGCTCCGGTCATGATCTCAGGGTCACGGGATGAACCCCACCAGGCTCTGTGCTGAGCGTGGAGCTTGCTTAAGATTCTCTCTCTTCCTCACATGCACACCAACCCCCCCACCACTTGCATGCTCTAAAAAATAATAATAAAGTAAAAATTGACAAAAAAGAAAAGAAAAATCATCCAGCAAGCAAATGCTTGAAATCCCAAACACAAGTAAAGCAGCTCTGGCTCCAGACTAAAAACATAATTTATGGCTAGACAGTTCATGTAATTTCTTCACCTGTAGGTTTGAAACATACTACATATTCACATTTAATAGTGCAGCTGGCTGGAGCAGGAGGAAGGCAGTGGAATGACAGAGGATGGCCGAAGGGAGCCTTCCTCCTCACCATACTCGAAAGACCTTACTTAATCCAAGTGCCCACCTAAGGCTGCTCAGGCCACATTTTGAACAAAACGTATATTGAAAGGCACATTTAATGGGCACCTGGGGCATATGTTTTCAAATGACCTAACTGTTATTTTTGGATTTTTACTCAATGCATATAAAAAGTATACTGCTAATAGACATAATACATAAAGCCAGAACTTGATCTGCGAAGGTGACTTAGGTACTGAGCCCACAATACAGTCTTTTAAGACCCAGCTTACTTGTATGATTTCTTGATTCATGTGAATCCTCCAAAGTAGGAGAAGGTTCCCAGGGAACCATTCCAGCCCTCTCCTTTGTTTCCTAGTGGCCAGCAATTAACGTTTTTTGTCTGTCCTTACAGAGTCTCTTTATGCAAGAAAACCTCAATGAATGCCTCTCTTCCCTTTTATAGCCCAATTCGGAGTACCTTGAGCGCTGTTCCCTGGACATCGGTCCCTACGGGGACACAGACAGCACCTTCCCCCATGGCCCTCATCTGTCACAGGTGCACAGTATTCCTTAATTTATCCCCCAGCCCCCTGGTGACGGGCAAGTTTCTAGTCTGCTATGGGACACAAAGCTACAGTGTACAAAGCTACCATGGGAGTGGTAGGTCTATCTGAAGGTGGCCGCAACGGCCACATTGCTCCCCTCAGTTATGCTGCCATTGTCATTCCCTCCAGCAATGGTTCTCAGCTCCCAGCTCACAATGGACTTCTGGATTCTCCCTCTTCTGAGGCCTCCTGCTCACAGCACATTTTGATTTCCCTTACTCTGGTTGCACTGGAGCATTTTTTCACATGTGTAAGATCGATTTAAATGTCCTTTCTCTTTTGGGTGTGCAATCCATTTAGATAGTTTGCCAATTTTCCTACACTGATTTTTGTTTTGTGTTTTGTTTTCTTAGGATTTCTAGAAGTTTACATATTAATATATTAACCATGTATCCTGGTATATGAGTCACAGGTAGTTTTTTAGTTTTTCCTTTCTCTTTCATGGCATTTTTTTTCCTCCCCCAGTGGGAAAGTGATAGTGTTCTGTAAATACAGTTAATTTTTATCAATCTTTTATTTCATGGGTTCTGCACAGTCAGTCAGCAGGAAATGTCTGCCAAACACAGAGCTCTGAAGAAATTTTTCCTGTTTCATTCTGGTACTTAATTTTTTTTTAATGTACACCTATAGAAAGTAGAGACAATGCTACAAGGAACTCCCCCATGCCCACCACTAGATTCAATTATAAAGTTTTTGCCATACTTGCTGCTTCTAGTCCTTCTCTCTCTTACAACATTACTTTAAAGCAAACCCAAGATTTCAAATCATTTTACCTCTGTATACTTCAATATGTATTTAAAAATAGCATACAGGAGTGCCTGGTGGCTCAGTTGTTAAGTGTCTGTCTGCCTTTGGCTCAGGTCATGATCCCAGGGTCCTGGGAATGAGCCCTACATCGGGCTCCCTGCTCAGTGGGGAGCCTGCTTTTCCCTTCCCCACTTCCCCCTGCTTGTTACCTCTCTGTCTCCTTCTGTCAAATAAATAAAGAAAATCTTTTTAAAAATTAAAAAATTTAGAAAAACAGCATAGATCTTTTTTTTCATATCTACCATGCTACTGTCATATGTAACAAAATTAACAAGCTATTTGATATCATCTAATACTTGATCGACATTTAATTTTCTCCAGTTGCCTCAATAATGTCTTTATAGAGTTGGTTTGTTAGAATCAGGATGTATTCGTGGTTTAGTTTTTCTTTAAATATGTAGCTATTTAACTATGTGATCTATTAAAAATTTATCCTGGTATATGATACAACTTACTTATTTTTCTACTTGGTTATACAGTTGCCTGAACATTTAGTGGTCTAATTTTCCCCATTAATTTTAAATCACACTTCTCCCCATATATTTCCATATATATTTTGGACTATTTCTACACTTCTAATCTGTTCCACTGTTCTGTTTATTCATACTTTAGTAAGGCTTTACATTACTAAGGCTTTACAATGTACTAAGTGCTAGATCTTATTTATTTAGCCACATGAAATTTAGAATCCACTTATCTACTTTTTAAAAAATATTATCAGTGGGTATTTTATTGGTAATGTTAAACTGAGGGAGAATTGATATATTCATGATCTTGAATTTTTCCATTTTAGAACATGAGGTATTCTTTTCTTTTTTCCTTTTTTTTTTTTTTTCAAATTCTTTAGGGACGTTTAACAGGTTTCTACACATAGATTTCACATATTTCATTTTAAATTATTTCTTACTACTTTATCATTTTGTTACTTTAGTAAACGTGGTCTTCTCTTTCCCTAAGTCTTTCAGTAGGCTGTTTGAAGTTTCAGCTTTTAACACTGTCAACTTTCCGCCCCCCACCTCAAAAGATGCGCAGTGGCCCACGTTCACCTGTGCCGTGCTCCAGGCCGCATCCCCGAAGCAGAGCTGGGAGCAAGCAAAATCAGACCACAGCCTTCCTGCCCTACCTTCCCACCCCATTCATGCACTAGGCTCAAGGAGCTGGAGATTTGGAACAGCAAGAAGATGTGACAAAGGACACTTTGGGAGCTGTGGAACTCCTGGACTTTTGTCAAGCTTTTATAGAACAAATAATTTGTGACTGTACTGCAAGAGAGGTTTGGATTTCTAAGAAGATCATAAAAGGCCCTCAGTGATTACGCCTTGCAGCCCAGCAGGACTGGCTCTCTCCCGGGAGAGAGACCTGGAGATCGCCAAGGGGAGGACTGCCATCACCTCTGCTGCAAATCCCTCTCTCACTGGGGACACCGTGCTGTGCCCACGTTCCTGCTGACCCTCCTGACCTTCAGCATGATGAACCAGTGAGGACAAAGCAAGCTCAGCGCTACGAAGTGGTGGCAAGCCTCCCCCGCTCTCATTTCCTCCCTGCGGCCCCTAGTGGATGGCAGTGAGTGCTCCCACCGTGTCTCCTCCACTCTGACACATGCCTACGTCCAATCCACCCCTCCGGTGATTCTGCCCACACCACTCTGGCCCCTTTCCTTCTCTTCCTACGGCAGTCAGTGGGCTTCAAGACTTGTATAATCCCAGCTTCTTCACTACCTCGTGCCTCCTGCTCCATCCCGAACCCCCTCAAGTTTCCTGTGGCCAAGAAACTCACACCATCCAGCTGTCCTTCAAGGCTCTCCTTGCCTGAAAGACATTCCTTCATTCCACCTTTGTCTGCCCTTCCCTCCTGCCAACCCACCCCTGTCCTTCCACTTATCAATATCCCAACCATCTTTTACTCCTGTCCAGTCTCCCAGACTCCTTGCTCCTCAACTCCGATATCTGATGACGCGCTCCACCAAACTGTGAACGTCTGTGTGTGTACTCACCTCCGAGCTTCTGGGCTGCCTGGGCTCTGCAGCACCCAAAGCACTGCTTGCTTTTCCCCATTTCCTAGTTGCATCCATGACCAGAGCGATAGACTATTTTAGATTTGCTATGCGCATCGATCTACTCTACTCTGCCCTTTCAACAAGTAACATCTTGGCTTTCTTTTTGCCTTCATGGATAATAGTAATGCTTCTACAACACCCACAACATGCCTGAGAGGAGTGCTGCCTTTTCCTTCCTCAGGTCATCGACTGCGCTGATTGCAATCTTTACCATTCAAAGGACCCCCCCCCCCCATGCCTCTCCTAAGTCCCTCTTAATGTAATTCTTGGTTTACTTTTGTTTGATGGGAAGAGACCTGGTTTGCAGTCTTGAGCACATTGTGCCTTCAAATTTTTATTGTCCCAAAGCACTCAGAAGCCCCTCGTTTTAAAAGCCTTCACCGTTTCAAATGCACAGGACCGACCGTGGTACAGGCATGGCCCTGGTTCATCTCAGATAGGAACGACAGCCGGGAGAACCACCCGTAAAGTGACAAGTGGTTTACTCATCCCCAGCTCCTCCCGAGCCAGGACAGGATGTGATAAGTGCCTCTTTTTAGCTCTGGCAGGCGTGTCCCAATGACATATGATGGGGCTCAAATGCCACCCCTTGTTTAAGATAAAAATTACTTGACATTTTACAACATCCTGGGATATTCTGGAGGGGAATGGGGAACAGACCAATGCCAAAGGTAGAGAAGTTCTTGAATTCAAGAGGCACCCAGGAGGTGGGGCTGACTACTGTTAGATGTGGCTACAAAGCGGACAGGTCCCCAGCTCTGCAGTATCCCACAGCTGTGGGAGAGAAGGATCTCGAAGGACAGCAACAACCTAGAGAACACCTAGTCTGAATCACCCAGAGCTCAGTGGATTCTTCAAGGTGACTAGAGCCAGCTGGTTCCCTGGGACCCCAACACCATAACCTTGGTGTTCAAGGTTATGGAAAAAGGGGCCATGCCTGCAACAAGAGAGAGAATATATATATATATATAGAATATATATAATTCCAGACATGAAGCTACAGGAGATACAGAATGCCAGAGTGGGAGGGGTGAGCTGTGGAATGATGTCAAACCCGTTAACAAAATGTTGCCTCGTTTTTCATAGAAATACTCTATCTGCCCGAGGGGACGGCCCAGATGTTGGTGGGACTCACCTCCCCAGCTATCTCAGGAAATATCAATTCTCAGCCCTATTCCCATTACAAGTAAGAAGAGAATGTGTCTGGACTTGGGAGGCATGTGTGTGCCAGCAGGGCGCTGAGGTCATCCGAGCAAAGGTCCTGGGAATCCGGAGAAACCCGGGCAGTTACAACTGGCCACAGGTTCTTAATGGCCAATGGAAATTTAATCCCCTCATTCTAGTTACTCTCAGGGAAAACTTTTTAGAGTGTTCTGCTGTCCTTTTACCCCTCTTCTAGCTTCTCGGGTATTGCAAATGACATCAAGTGACAGAATGACTAAGCATTCTTTACATCCACGCATGATGGCAGTGATGGGACTGGCACTGATCTCTACTCTGGGCTGGGCAGAATGATAGCTGAATCATTTACAAACTGATACTTGATCTCCTTACTGTGAGAAATCAGGGTTTCAGAGTAGTGCCGTCTTCCCCTAAGTGTTCTGCCCATGTACACTGCAGTTAACATTAATAAATTATTATTATTATTATAAATATTAACAAATGATTTATACTTCAAAGAAATAGCTCTGGAGGCACCTGGAGGGATCAATAGGTTAGGCATCTGCCTTCACCTTAGGTCATGATCTTAGGGTCCTGGGATTGAGGCCTGCATCAGGCTCCCTGCTCGGTGGGGAGCCTGCTTCTCCCTCTCCCTCTGCTGCTTCCACCCGCTCGTGCTCTCTCTCTGGCTCTCTCTCTCACATAAATAAAATATAAAGAAAGAAAAGAAAACAAAATGAAACAGCTCTGGAGCTTTGGATCTGGTAAAAATAAGAGGATATCATGAGTTCTCTTGATCTTAAGTATGATTTTTCTAAGAAATGTTACATTGTTTAAAAAGCATAGAAACTTAGCAAATGTAAATTCGATTTTCAAAATATCCTTAGATCCTCCCAAGTATTCTTTTCCTGGTCACATATGTCCTGACTGTAGAGCTCATTAGAACAATGTCCACAAAGCCCCAGTGAGGGTTAATAATAATAATCTCTGAAACAACACTGCCCCCAGCAAATGTTGCTTTAAGAGGTTTGACAGTTTACATGTATTGGCCCATTTAGTCCTCAGAACAATTCTATGTACTATGATCGTGCCCATTCTACAGATAAGGAAATGGAGACAGAAGTTGAGTTTCCTGCCTGTGTTAACACAAATAGTAACGGACAGTGTTAGAATTTGAACCCATTGAGTCCAGCTCCAGGGTCCCCAGGGAAAGCCTGAAGTCACACACCAAGTTTGAACTTAAATAAGTGAATCAGAGTAGCAAATCCTTTAAGGCAAAAAGACAACGTCTCTGTAAGAAACACAATAATTTTCAATTGCTACTATGAAAATGATATCCCAATGATCTTTCCTCATTTGCTTTAAATTTAATTAAACAGTTTTCTAGACATTTGCTACCTTGTTTTTAAACCTTTTAGAAACATCCTAATTCTCTCAGTTATTTAAAAAAAACAAAAACAAAAACAAAAACCCCAAACCTCGCCGGTTTTTAACATAGTTTCCCATCAATACACAAAAATTCAACACAGAACTGGATTCATGATGGATTTTACTTCAATTTTATTGGCAGTCCCTTCTGTGTTTAATTACCCATTTCATTAAAAGCTAAAACCTGGTTGCCCCTCACTTGTCACCTGCAGTACAAAAATGGAACTGCTTAAAACAAAACACTTAATTACTTTCCTTTGGGAGAAGGCTTGAATGAATCAGAAGTGTTACAAAGCAAATTTTCACTAAGGAGCTTGGCAGATGAGAATATCAAACAGGCTTTCAGCTCCTACTGCTTTTGGCTACTTCCTGTGTTTGGGTGTGTCTGGGGGTGTGTCTGGGGGTGTGTGCAAATGTATGTTCCTTCAATTTCTTCATTGCACAACTATTTACTGAACACTGGTTATGTACCAATTACTGGAGCAGTGATGGTTACAAGTCCTAAATATCACACATACCAATATAAGTATCAGTACAAAAATACTTCCGAAATCCTGTTTAGGGGCATGTGGGTGGCTCAGTCAACTAAGCGTCTGCCTTCGCCCCAGGTCATGAGGGGTCCTGGGATCCAGTCCCAAATCAGGGTCCTTGCTCAGTGGGGAGCCTGCCTCTCCCTCTGTCTGCCGTTCCCCCTGCTTGTGCTCTCTCTCTCTCTGACAAATAAATAAATAAAATCTTTTTTAAAAAGAAGAAGAAATGAGTAAGGGAGATAAGAAAAAAATGCATAAAAATAGTATTTGAAAAAAAATCCTGTTTAGATACACTTAAAAATATCTACCACCTTGAAATATCCAATTTTCAGAATAATTAAGAGTTCACCATGCTTCAAACTTCCTCACCTTCATTTCTACAACTCTGAACTGAAGTTGATGCTTTTCCTACACAATTGCAAGAACTCACATTAATAGCCCACCTAAATAACATATATGTAAAGAAGACCCAATTTAGTTTTTAAATACTTATCAACTCAAGTTTCTTTCAACATATAACTGAGTGGCTTATGAAATCATTGCTCCTAGAGGTAATTCTATTTCTAGCTTTGGGATAAAAACCTGTAAACCTGTTCTGTAACTCTGGCACTCGGGCAATTAGGATACAGACATGCAAGTTGTTCCAAAATCAAATAAAATCGACAATAAAATGACATGGAGGACAAAACCCAGATAAATAATACCTCACACAGAAAACTTGTTAATTTGACATTAGGATTTACTATACTGCATCCATATTTTCTAGGTAAAGTATATGGCTGGTCATTATCTTAACAACAACAGGTTTCAATTTCAAAAATATATGAATTCTTTTGCCCAATCCTAACGGGACAGAGTAGAGACTGTAGCCAGAGTCCACTCCAGCAAAGCTGTTCTGCCCGGGCCCAGGTCCACACAGAGGCCAGTGTTGGGTGGTTCTAGAATATTCTCTTGAGTGCCCAAGTTTCCTACAGGTAGGGCCAGGTGTGTGTGTGTGTGTGGGGGGGGTGTTCTTCATGCTATGACCTGGTTATTTAAATCTAAGTCAACTAGAAAACCAGCAAATCACATTAAGAAATTCTGTCTACTTCATTAAAAAACTCCATAAAGTATATGAAAGGAAACCACGTCTGGAGAAGGTCCTTGGAAGGATCCTCCCAGGTGACCATGACAGGCTTCTGTGTACCCTCCAAGGTATACAGTCTACTTATTGCTGGTGGTTTTATACTTTAAAGAAGGATTAGACTTTTCTCAAGTTCATCTCTGTGTGGCCCTTCCCAAGGAGGGAAGATTTAGAAGACAGATGCCTCCTTGAATATTCCACAGTGGGGCTATGTTGAGGTTTTCAAGTCCTAAAACACAGCCAATGTCATGGGCCCTAAGGAACTGTCCTAGGAACAGCTAATCGCATGACCCAGTAACTGTGGGGTAAGACCACTTCCAAGCATCTCGCACAAGCAGAAGGGAGAGGCGTGTTCTTACAAAAGGCTGGTGAACCCAGTCCTCTTCGGGGTGGGAGGATGCTAAATAAATTTGATTTTACACAAAGCTCTACAATCAGCCAAAAGCCCAACAGCTGCACACAGTTCATTTTAAGAATCAAGACCTCAACACAGGATTCTTAGGGAAGGGAAGATTTACGGTAGAGTTTGTCGACTTCAAGTTTTCCTTCATGTCCATACTGCTGTGGAAAAGAAAACACTGTTTCTTTCTTACTACAACAGGCTGTTTGCAACTCCTTAACAAAACAAGACCCTGCTGTAGAGAGGCCTCTGGAGCCTCAGGCGGAATGCTTCTGGATTAGTGGCCGCACAAAGCCAAAGTCAGAGCTCAGTCAGACCCAAGCCTTCCTTGGCTCCACTTCTCACACAGACCCCATACCTGGTGCAGTCTGGAGCTTCTCAACCACTGACAAAATCCAAATGTCTTCATTTTACTCATGTGTGACTGTCCATGAGAATCTCCAGGTGCTTTCAGAGGCCACAGGTCTCTGCCTCAAACCCCCACTGCTCCTGTTTCCCAGGTAGAGGAGTGGCCTTTCAGCAGACACTGAAGTGCAGAGCACTGGTGTGGCTTTCAAGCTCCTGAAGACTCCAGAAGCACATGGCAGTGGACCTGTGCCCAAGGCAGCCACTCAAGATCCACATGGCCTTGCCGTCACCTGAGTAGCCCACAATGGCAACGGTCAAATCCCCCAGCGGAAAGAGAAACAGAGGAGGAGCAATGGCCATGGCCTCCAGAATCTAAACAGAACCTCGAAGAATGATCCTCTTTGATCTCCTCAGGAAGACAGACAGAAGACATGAAGCTGCAAAACATACTTTTTTTTTTTTCCAGTTATCCAATGTTTAAGTTCTTTCCTACACCTCATTTGCTCAAGGATGTATATTTATGGAGATCTGCAATACCAGAGAAGAAATGTTTTCAAAGGGAGGGTGAGTCACAGTCAAAGCCTGTGTGAGAAAAACAAGGAATTCTGTAGAATTTGTCAGGCTGTCAGACTTAAGGACTCTGCTGCCAGAATGATTTTGGTCAGTGAAAACGAAAACTAACCAGACGTATGACAAATGTTTACAATCAGGGTCAAGAGTGTTTACTCGTCAGCAGTTAGCTTTTAAAACACCAGAGCTTTGACCAAAGATGAACCGAATGCAGCCGAAGCCGGGAGATTTAATGCTCCTGGGAAGAGTCGAGAACTCCCAGTGAACTGCTGACAGAGCCCACCGGTTAATCCACAGGCCTCACCATGACTGCAGCCAAGTGGGCTCATCTTCTTGCGGGATGAGATCTATTTTTAAAGGCCAGCACATTGACACATACGCTATGATATGGTTTCCCTTAGAAAGTCAAAACTGCCAAATAATGACCACATTTCTAATTTTACATTTGAGTTAACGAACACAGAAGCAGAAATGGAGATCTGATTTTTCACTTTTGCTCTACTAAAATTAAACTACAATGTCCAGCACTCACTTTCTCCTTATTGCTAGCGGCATATTACATACTGAAACAGGTAAGTAGGGGAAAAAAAATGTAAGCAGATATTTTTTGGTTGTTATTCACACATATCCACATGTAGACGTACAAGATACGCACAAGCAAAGATAGCGTGAAGGAGAGATAACCAGTTTGCTCTAGCAAGAAACAAGTCTCTTTCCACAAAAGAGAAGAATGCCTAAAGATCAGATTCCATGTTGCAGAATATAGTAATTTTTAAAAAATTAAAATTTTTTAATTAAAGGATCATTTTAAAAGATCATTTATAGTACTACTCGCATGACAAAAGGTATCAGAACTGTATAAAGGGAGATTTTAGGTTTCTATAAATATGTCCTATATATAAACTTACAGATATCCATGGCCATGTTGCTTAGGTCTTGACTTAGCTGAAGATAAGAGAAGCAGCAAGAGAAAAGAAAACAGAAGAAAAACAGGAAGCAGAAAGAGGAAAAGAAAGGAAGGGAAGAGGGAGAGAAAGACAGAAAAGGAGGGGGAGGGAAAGGAAGAGGAAAGGGGAGAAGAGGAGGAAAGGAAGACAGAGGAGGAAGCAGAGAAGGCTGACTCGCCTTATATTACCCCTAAATACGCCCCCACCCCTGTAACAAACCAAAAAAGGTTTGGTAACGAGGAGCGTCAACTCTGTTGGTTATTTTAAAAACATCTATTCAGCTCAACAGCTGAGCTGCATTGTTTTTGCTATATGGTCACCTAATCTAATTAGCCACATTTATTCATGCACACTGGAGGCAAGGGTTACTGGGGCTGTGTGAACTGTCCCAGCCTCTGCATTCTGGGTATTTAATAAAGGATCACTGCATTCTTTTCGGGCAGAAAGTTAAGTTTTCGGTGAGCTGCACCGGTCGAGGAAAGCATCTTTCTAGTCTAGACTATAGACGGAGAGCAGTGGCGCGCGCAATGATCTGACCAGCTGGTGTCATTCTACGCGTGAGGACACCAAGTCCTTCTCTGGGCTTGCCTAGCCCAGCCGGTGGCTGTGGGGAGCTGAAAGACTCTCCCCCCGAGGAAGGCAGTAAGCTCCCGGGAGCTGGAAGGCTCGGAGGGCTGTCGAGGAGAAGACTTCCACCCTTGGGAGCGGGGTGTGCAGAAGCACAGGGTGAAGAACAGGACCCCCGGGAACAGGGGGGATATCCCCGCTGTCTGAGCCCGGGGTGCAGAAGGAAGGGTCACGGTCTCCGGAGTAATTCATGGGGCCTCCAAAGACACCCCCCAGCAACTCCCCTGGACTGTGGGCTCCCAGGCAGGGATGAGGACCACCACCCTGGATGTCAGCGGGCCCCTTCTCAACCCTAACACATCCCATCGCCCTGCGTTTCCTTCAGTGCCCACGACTTCCTGTTCTCCTCTGCTTTTGGGCTCATTTTAATAGTAAAGATTCTGAGGAAAAGCTGCACACACACACACACACACAAGCCCCAGAGGCTTGAGAGAAGCCACCGGAGACAGGGTGGGTCAACACCTCATCGTTTCGATGTGAAAAGTGACTGGGGCAGGTTGCCAGGGCTCTCCCTATGCCCCCCAGCACACTGCCCGACACTGCCTTCTCCACTCTCCGAGGTTCGCCAGCCACGGACACTTGGGGGAAATCTGCAGGATTGTTAGTCACCCCAGCAAGTACCCAAAAATAACCAGGATGAAGGAATGGGTGTTCGTATGCTTGTGAAGCCGAGCCCGTCACGTGAGCCCCATCACAGGAAAGTCTCCTCGTTTCCAGCCCAGGTTCCCAAAGGACAGCTTTAGTTTGTAGCCTTAAGTGTCAGAAAACTAAGCACAAAAATAAGTGAAAAAGCACATAAACTAATGTCTCACAAAACTGCATCGCTTGACGTCAAGACACAAATTTAGGAAAAAACAATAAAGTGGTTAACAGACGAGCTGGTAACCTATCCGATTAGGACCCCAGCCCCCCACCGGCCCAGACCACTTTGCTTCCCTCCCCGCTGACCATCAGGCAGGCGCTGGCCATGATGCGGGACTGAAGGCTCCAGCTCACGGGACTAGCGGTGGTGAGACTAGAAAGCCCCTATCTTTGGATACACAATCAAAATGCAGAAATGAACAGACTGTGTTCAGGACCACAGAGAATCTACAGAATGGCATACTATGTGTGTGTGCGCACGTGTGCTTGTACTGGGGATATCTGTGCACCAGTGAGAGGAAGGGGGAATCCCACTCGCTAAGATTCGGTACATTTTCAACTTCTTTTGAAAACCACAGTAGGTGCTACTCTCCCCCAGCCATCTGAGCATCATCCCTGATGTGACTGTGGCAACAGGTCCCAGCTCCTATCGGCAGATGCAGAAAGCACAAAGCCATTTCCCCTGGACCTGCAACTTCCAACAACAGAAAGCTAATGCAGTTTAGACTAAGCAGAAGTAATTTAAAAGTTCAGTTCCTTGGTGGCACTTGCCATGTTTTCAAGTGCTAACAGCCACGGCTGGTGGGCGCCTGAGAGCACAGCACGGACCTGAGAGCTTGTCCACCAGCGCAGGAGGTCCTACTGGGCAGCGATGACCCCGACCAGCTGGCTGCCCCGACTCGGTCTCAGCAGGTGGATGCTGAAACATAACACAGTCCGGGGGTGTGTGCCCCGCTGAGGTCACCCAGACCTCCAGGCACTCCCTAGACACTGGCTTCTATACAAATAATTAGAGAACTTGAGCTTCTCATGGGAACCACAGCCCCTTTAGCAAAAAATGGAAAACAATGGCTCTTTTCTATTAAAAGAGCTTTCAAAAAAGGGCACCTTTTTCATACAGCTTTTGGGAGATATTGTCGCCTTTCTACAGACTGTTCATGGACCTGTTTAAAACATACCCTCAGGGCACTTGGGTGGCTCCCTTGACAGTTCCTCAGCTCTGGTCATGACTCAGGGTCCCTGGATCGAGCCCCGCATCTGGCTCCTTGCTCAGTAGGGAATCTGCTTGTCCCCCAGCTTTTTTTTTTTTCTCTCTCTCTCAAATAAATAAACAAAATCTTCAATAACAACAACAAAATACGCTCAACAAGGGCACCTTTCACAGTGATTGCCTAACCACAACTCCCCTGCAATAACAGTTCTGACTTCATGCTGCCTGAAGTTATCTACCTGTTAGTCTTTTTTTTCCCCCCAAACTTGAGCTCATTAATTACAGAGATCATCATCAGCCCTCACATTAGCCAGAGAGATGCTATGAATAAAAATTAGCTCAGGAAACTCTATTAAAACACCAAGGTAATTTGTTCTCCTTAAATCTTAGCACATCCATTTACCAGGTGATGAGCATTTTTATCTGGAGCTACTCAACACACTGTAATTTATTTTTAATGAAATAATTACTTTGTGAAGGACAAAGGTTGAAATGTTTACAGGCCCATGAACCAAGAATGCCCTTTACAACTTGTGCAAAATTAAACATAAAAAACTAACATACACTAGAGGCAGGATAGCAGCTAATGTTTTACTTAGTATAAAACCAGCTTCCTCTGGTAATAAAGGTGACTAGGCAAATAATCTTCAAAAGAAAAAATACACAGAATGACAGATTATGGAGTCCAAAGTTTCTGTCCTAAGACACTTCTCTGGCACTTCAAGTGATACGCAATAGTTTAACCGATGGGACTCCGGTCTTCTCACTCACTTCAAAGTCTTCAGGTAAAACTGCCTTTATTTTTAAATTTTTGCTAAATTTAAAAATATTTTCAAAACAGATAAAGTCTGAGAGTAAGAAAGAAGTTGATTCAATGAATTATTTCTAGAGTATCTTGATTGAATGATATAAATGTCAACCTTCACCTTGACAATGAATCAATATTTTATAGATAGCACTTTGTGAGAACTAAGAGAACATGAATCAAAAAATTGAGGGAAAGGCACCTGGCTGACCCAGTCAGTGGCACAAGTGACTTTTGATCTCAGGGTTGCAGGTTTGAGCCCCATGTTGGGTGTAGAGAATACTTAAAAATAAAATCTTTAAAAAAATTTTTGAGGAGGGCACCTGGGAGGCTCAGTGGGTTAAGCTGCTGCCTTTGGCTCAGGTCATGATCTCAGGGTCCTGGGATCCAGCCCCGCAGCAGGCTCTCTGCTCAGTTGGGAACCTGCCTCTCCCTCTCTCTCTGCCTGCCTCTCTGCCTACTTGTGATCTGTCTCTTTGTCAAATAAATAAATAAAATCTTAAAAAATAAAAATTTGAGGGGCGCCTGGGTGGCTCAGTGAGTTAAGCCACTGCCTTCGGCTCAGGTCATGATGTCAGGGTCCTGGGATCGAGTCCCGCATCGGGCTCTCTGCTCAGCGGGGAGCCTGCTTACTTCTCTCTCTCTCTGCCTGCCTCTCAGTGTACTTGTAATTTCGCTCTGTCAAATAAATAAATAAAATCTTTAAAAAAAAAAAATAAAATAAAAATTTGAGGGAGATGGGTATCTGACCTCAACTTGCCTAACTCAAAGAGAATTTTTTTTTGTTTCAACAAAACCTTATGATCTTTATCAATATTAATAATAGGGGAAGAGAGTGTTTTGGAAAATAATGCCAACTGTTGATAGACAGTAAACAATGACAAGCACCTCCTTTGGGTTAGGAACCATGACAGCTATTTTAAATGCTGTCATTTAAGCACATTAAAGAGATATACGGTTAAAAAATAAGAATCATTCTTGAGTGCATTAGAGGTCAAACACCACCAGGGGCAGGGATTTGATCACTGATCTTTCCCCAGAAGGAATACTGGTCCTGGGTACACAGTCAGTGCTCAGAAAATAACTGTTGATAAAGAATGACTGTCTGGCAGTAAACAGGAAGGGATGAAAGGAAGAAGGGAGGAGAGAGGGAAAGGAAGGGAAGGGACGAGGGAAGAGAAAGACAAAGAAAGTCAAGCACACCCTACTCCACTTCTGAACAGAAAAATTTTGTCTCAGACCCTCCTCGGGTCCGCCGTGACCACCCTGGGGTTTCACATCAGGAGAAAAAGCCAAAGTGCAGGAGAAGAATAAATTAGGCTACAGGAAAGAAAATTTAAGTATTTGAGTGAACACAAATGAAACAATGGGAGTTCAGTCTGAAGAGAGGGCAGAAACTTCCAGAAGACAAAGAACTTTCCGAAGACAAAGAAGAGACCAAGTCAACCAAGAAGGAAGAACAGGCTGCACATTTCAACAGAAGCATGTCAGTACAATGAGAAAACATTTTAAAATATTTATGTATTCTTGCTTAAGACACTTCTAACTTGGTCTTGCTCTGCTGTCTTGAACCACATCTTTTAGATGCAGGGTCTCCTTTCCAGGAGAGGCAAGAATATTTTCAAGCTCTGAAGTCTTTGAATCCTAATAGGTAGAAGGATACCTTAGAAATCCTCCATTCCAATGCTCAATTTAATGAATGAGGCTCAGAGAGGGTAAGAACTCACCCAAAGTCACAAAGCTGGTTATTAAGACCAGGGCTGCTCCCACTTACTCTGCCATTGCTCCAAGTATTCCTCAGGATTAAACACCCTCAATTTCCAAATGAAATTTTCTTCCTCCCCCAAGAGCAAGGGAAACCGTTCTTTCTTGGGAGCTTTGGGAGGGGGGCCAAGGTGAGTGGGGCACAAAACTTATTTACTATCATAGCTTTCACATTATTTTCCTCCCTATTGCTCCCCATTCCACCTTCTTACTGAAATTCGCTTTTGAAATATTTAAGGACTGTTAGATGTCTGCAAGCTCTCTGAAGCCTCTAGAGAGAAGAACTGATACAAATCCAACTAAATAAATTCCATCTTAAATGGGAGGATCCCATGTTGGGGCAGAAGACATTACACGAAGCTTACTCATTCCCTACAACCGCATCACAACAATATTTATCGAGTCACAGAATTTTAAAATATTCAACACTTTCAATCAAAAATGCATGAAATAAGAAAGCCAAATGATTATGTGCATCTGGCTAAAATGAACATCTGGTGGAAATTAAGACCATGAGCATGATTTTGGAGAGCCATGTACCTCTGAACAGCAAGGCTGAGTTTATTTTTCTAACCTGGCTCAAACCTATAGAGCCATTAGCTGTGTAAGGTACCAGAAGGGAGACTTGCAAACGAATCACAGACATTAAAATGTCATTTGTTCTTGGCTTTCATAACAGCAACTGTTACAGGCATGAAGTAATTGCAAAATAAACAAATATTGCTAATCTTGTGACCATCCTGTCCATAGGAATCTGAAATCGCAGCTTAAATTAAAAATACTTTTCTAAGAAAATCTACATGAAATACTAAAATTTTCAAAGGCTATTTTACCTTTAATTGCCTACTTTTTTAAAAAAGATTTTATTTATTTGACAGACAGAGATCACAAGTAGGCAGAGAGGCAAGCAGAGAGAGGAGGAAGCAGGCTCCCTGCTGAGCAGAGAGCCCGATGCGGGGCTCGATCCCAGCACCCTGGGATCATGGCCTGAGCCGGAGGCAGAGGCTTTAACCCACTGAGCCACTCAGGCGCCCCCAAATTGCTTACTTTTTAAAAAATATTTTATTTATTTGACAGAGAGACACAGTGAGAAAGGGAACACAAGCAAGGGCAGACAGAGGGAGAGAGAGAAGCAGGCGTCCCGCTGAGGGGCTCGATTCCAGGATCCAGGGATAATGACCTGAGCCGAGGGCAGATGCTTAACAACAGAGCCACTCAGGCGCCCCCACTGCCTACTTTTTAATTCAACATCTTTTAAGGCTGGAGTGGCTATTTTGTTGAACATGTAATATGTGTGCAAGTGCATGTGTATATTTAAAAATTTTTTTGGTTAAATGGGGTATAATTAGGTAGTGTTTTTAGAACATATGAAAAGCCTAGGGCTTAAAATATTTAAAATATCCGATATCTCAAAAAATCTGAAAGTACCAATAGGATTTTTCCGTCCAATGACAGCTCTACATCCAAAGTTATTTGGCAACTTTCAGTACTCAGAACATAACTGAAAATCCAGAAACATGAGGCCTTTGATTAACGAAAATAGTTCGCAAATTATAGGCGCATTACGTATGAAAGCCCTTTGAGTCTTCACTCAGAAACGAACTGTTCTTTCTTAATGCATTAATTCTATCAATGCTGGTTATTTAGGATACAGATGGTAACCTTGCTGATTGGAAGTGAACAACTCTTCATTAAAGACAGAAAAGAGACCATAAAACCCAAATGAATATTATTTCACCTGGAATGGACAGATCATGTAATTCACCATAGAGAGAGCAGCACAAGAATTTTTACCCTAACCCTAAGAAGGTAAGCCAGAGCAGTGAGGAGACGGAGCAGGATTTAGAAAATACAGGTGTTAGGAGAACTCAAGAATACAGTCGTCAGTGTAGACCAGAGGCAGGATCCTCCTAAGAGGTACTCAGAGGTAATGCAATCCGGAGATCACGTGGGCCGGGGAGGGCGACAGCTCCACAGAGCCCTGGGTGCTGAGAAGTGAACGGCGGTGAAAGGAACAGCCCATCGCCGGAGGTCAAGGGGAGCTTTATTTAGGATGGAGGAAACTTGAGTATGTTTGCAACGTGAGGAGGAGGAGCCAGGAGAAAGGCAGCCTTCAGAAGAGAAGTGGGGGACAACAGGGACAACGGGTGAGCAAACAGTGGGAAGTGCTGACATCAAAAACACACAGGAGCAGATTAACCTGGAAGACCACTTCTCCTGCGGGAAGCCCCTGCATGTCCCTCCAACCTGACTGCTTCCTTCTCTGGTTTCCCAAGAAAGCAAGGTACTTTAAGACCATGCTACTCGACATCGGTGCTGGCCAGAGGCATCAGGATCTTCTTGGTGGCCCTACCCCAGACCTACTGAATCAGAATCGGTGCATTAACAGGACCTCACGGGATGCTTATTACAGCTGAGAAGCACTGGTTTCAAGCAGGGGTTATGGAGCCAGGCATCAAAATCCAAAAAAGACCTGTTCAAATCCAGTTCTACCTTGACCCCGTGGTATGTGCCCTCGGGCAAGCCTCTTGAAACCTCATTTTTCTCCCCCTGTAGAATAAGGACAATGATAGTAATATTTCTTGGGGACCACTGTACAAATTAAATGAGATAATGTAGGCTAAGTGAGCATGGATGGCATGTTATTAGTGTTCGTCCCTCCCAGCCCATTTGTTTTTTTTTTAAGAGGTTTTAATTTTTATTTGTCAGAGACAGTGAGAGAGCACAAGCAGGGAGCGCGGCAGGCAGAGCAGGCAGAGGGAGAAGCAGGCTCCCCACTGAGCAGGGAGCCCAAAGCAGGACTCAATCCCAGGACCTTGGGATCATGACCTGAGACAAAGGCAGATGCATAATGGACTGAGCCCCCCAGGGCACCCCCCTTCCAGCCCTACTTGTGTAACAGCTTCGTTAAGCCCCTGTCTGAACCACTCTAGGAAAGGACTTCACTAAGGAAGGGAATGAGCTTCATCACCTTCACCCACAGCATCCGACCCCGAGACCCGTACCCAGACGTGTCATATGGAAGTGAGACGTTCAGTATATTTGTGCAGAAATGAATCCAGCACCGTGGCATGGGCGAACCAACTGTCCCAAGGCAAATATTAAAGCTCTTTCTTTGACCGTATTCATACAAAAGCCAATTTGAAATGGGCTATGAACTTGTTTGGGATTAAAGGGTCAAGTTTCAGAAGAAAATAAGCAAATTCTTCTTTCAAAACCTCCTGCAACTAGGAGGTGGATACAAGACAGTGAGTCTCTGAACCAGGCACTAACTAGCGTGCTACATTCTGGTCCAAGGTCAGCAGGGCAAACCACCCCGAGATGCTGCATCTAAGGGATAAAGTTTGATGTATGTAAGAAGAGTATGAGTCAAATCACACCCCTAGAGGAGTTTCTTCATTTTAGGCAAGGCTCCAATAATGAGGTGGCTGACTTCATCGAATGCACCGTAATTTCCTGTGTTGGCAAAAGCATACGTACATAAACCCCATCACACTTGTACTAGGTAAGACAAATCTGCTTGCATTATTAGATATAGAAGAAAAAAACCCAGAACTTATTACATAGAACACCTACTTCTGTAGGGAATAACACTAAATAACAATGGCAAAAGCATTTCATCAACAGTTAAGTTTTGAGGTGAAGAATCCACAAGTCACCCCAATGCATTCAGTTCAGTTAACGCACCCACTATACAATGGGCACTGGGCTAGATCCTGGGGGGCAAGAGAGCTAGGACCCAGGTGCCTTGTTGGGTAACCCCCTACAGAGGAAGGGGGCACAAGGACACAGAGCCAGGAACCCGCATTACAGGCAGGAGTCAAGGCCCTGGAGCCCAGAGGCAGATCAGTGGAAGCTTCTGGAAAGATCTCATTTGATACCACTTCCCTGGCATGCAAAGGAAGGCAGACCGTTTCAGGGATGGGTGCCAGCAAGAGCGTGAAAGACCCTGAAAGGGAAGCGAAGGAGTCAGGCTCTCACCTTTAATCGGTGAGAAACCATGAAAAGTTTGACTTTTGAAGAGTGACAGGATCACATCTTGTGTGTGTGTGTGTGAGGGGGGTCATTCTGAGAAGGGAATGGGCAGCAGGGAACTTGGGGGCAAAGGGACAAGTTAAGGGCAATGCACTTATCCAGGTACGGGACCAGGAGGCTTAGGAGGAAGTAATGGGCACAAACATCATTTCAGTGTCAGACATAGGGGCCTTGGTGACCTCTAGGGAGAGGAGTCAAGGGTGACCACATGGCTTCTGGTTCAGAGTTACAAATTAATGAAACCCAGAACTACAGGAAAGCTCTAGACTGGGAATTCTCCTGGTCCTAGGGAGGCTATGGTGACTGCCACTGTAGCGAGTGTCCCAAGGCACCGCTCAGGAAGCCCTCCAGTGAGGAGAGGGCTTCCTTTGTGCCCCAAAATAAAAACGAGCCTATGGAGGTTCCCCCCACTCCCCGCCAACCCCCCAAACAGCTCTCCTCACAGCCTGTGAGCCTTGAACAGCCGCTCTCGGGACATCCCTGGAAAGGCCAGTGGCCCTTTTCTTTGGATTCAAATCCTCAACTGGATGATTTTAAATGACCCCAGGTGTTAACAAAAAGGTTCATTCCAAACTGAAATTCCCAATCTTCCAGAGGCGGGGTTACCAAGAAAAAGCAGGTGTCCAGAGTACAAAGATAGCTGGGTTTGCTGAATGAAAGCGATGCTTTAACCAAATTTCACTTGGCAAGTTAAGCTCCTGGCACCAGAGCTGGTTGATTTCAAAAAAGCACTTCCTTGAGGGCTAACAAGCGTGGCCCCACTCTCAACAGAAGGAAGCTTGGTGAGCAGGAGACACGGTCACCTCCCTGTGCTCCCTACCCCAGGAGCAGCAGCACCGATGAGCCACTCCTGCAGGACACCCAGCTGCTTGGTGCCTCACGAGTTCCCCTGGTTTGTGGAGAAGAGGCAGCCGGTATGCGCAGCCCGTTGTCACTCCTCTCTGGAACAGGGAGAGCCTGTATGCCTTGCAGCTTTTCTCAGCAGGGAATACCACCCACATTTTGGCCAGAGCCATGCTTCACCCAATGGGACTGTCCCACATTACAGGGCATTTCTAATTCTTAACCACATTGCCCCAAACACCAGCCACAATTATCAGGAGAACCAGAAATGCCCCCAAGCATTTCCAAATGCCCGCTAAAACTGTGGTACTACTTCTGGTTTGCAAACCACAGCAGTATTCATCGATGAAACTTATCTCTATAAATATTCTGTTTTTCTACCTGGTAAAAATAATTACTGTTCCTACTGGTCCATCTGATACGGTATTAAAAAAAAAGTTGTCTTGTCTTTTTTTTTTTTTTTTTAAAGGACCAGTATGTCAAGTAAACCATCAGTGTTCTCTAGTTCTTTGCTACTTTTTAGTAGGAGCAAATCTAGTACTTAAAAAGGCTAATACAGCATTTTTTTCTTGGATGATTTAAAAATGAAATACAGTTCAAAATCCTAGAACTAAAGCTTGCGGGTTTTTGTTTACTTAATTCTGCAATACCAGAGTTGAAGAATCAGAGCACCAAGGTAAAGATCCTTCAAAACAAAGATTATACAAAAGGATCACCGCCAGTTTACATTTCCGCATGTATTCATAACAAGAGTGAAATAAAACGTGCCCTTCTGAATTCTAACCCAGACTTGTGATACCAGTATGGAAGTACTCTGTATTGTGGATAGGCTTTTAATTCCAAGGCTTCAAGAGCTCACATTCAGACCAAATGTATTTACTTAATAATATTGTTAGTACAAGCTTCTCTGTACCACAAAGTTCTTTTGTTTTTAAGGAAAAGAAATCCCATCATTCCCAAACCAAAAAACATGCCCAAGGATACACAGAAGAGTAACAGTAGTAACTAACATACAGGGGCAGGAACATTCCAGAGCTTGAAGTCAGCAAACCTCAGGAAGCATGCTCAGACAGATGGCACTTCACAAACAACTACATTTACATTTATAGGAAGATTTTTCACTTACTTCAAATTTCTGTTTAATCGTTGTTCCTCTAAGTTAAAGGGGGGGGGCAAAAATCACACTGTGATTCCTTATTTTTCTAAATAAAAAATAAAACACGGCTCTGGATGTCCTCACGTAATTTCTCTGCGTCTCCTTTCAATGAACGCTACTTTCAAATTCTAAACAAAAAGCAAAATATCAAAAGTTAGCCCAAGGAACACTGTACAAAATCAAGTATCACAGCGCACACCAGGCAACGGCATCTATCAGGAGTGATGATTCAGAACAGGATAAATTTAGAACGGGGCTTTCCAAAAGGCGTTTGGATGGCAAAAGCAATAAAGAGGTGAAGGCTACATCCCAAAAGTTTCTCGGAAAAAAGATCTCCAAAATATTAAAAAGAGTCTTCTTCTCGAAGTTTTCAGTGCCCTGGTGTCCTTGACGCTGAACTTCCCCGATCTGCCCTTGGTGTGGCCATCCATTACTGGGTAAATCCACGTGAAACCTGAGGACGCTTCAGCCTCGGAGCGCGTCGTCGGGAGCAGTGGGGCAACTCCACATGGGACGGGCCTTTTATGGCCTGAACTGGAGAGCCCTGATCCCAGCTAATCTACCATAAATAGCTCTTGAAACTCAGAGGAGCCCATCAGCTGTTGCAACAAGCCTGGCCAGCAGCTCCTTCAAAAGCAATTAGATCATTCGCATTGTCTCTCAGCTTGTTTTATGCAGAAATTAAAAATGCAACAGCGGTCTACTCAACAGGCTGCAACCATAGAGAATTGAGTGGGCAAACGTTTCTTGGATTCTGGTGTTTGCCTTCCGAAAGGGCACACAAACGCTGATAAAGCTCAGATACCGAACGCCAGAAAGCAAGGGGCAGGCTGACACACGTATAGACGTTAAATGGCACGTTACGATGGCACAGGTCTAGTTACCGGTTCACAATTTGTGTGGACATCTGTGGATTTCTTCCCACGTCCGCTAATTGTAGAAAAGGAGCCATTGGAAGAAAGGATGGTGCTGCAAATACTTTCTCTAAAACACACCAAGATTTTGTCTTAAAATCAAAGACAGAGCTCCCAACTAGCAAGATCTGCCTTCCGAGGGACTACAGGTCACTCATCTGGCAAACCAGAGGAACCCTAACTTCTAGAAAAAACAAAAACAAAAAAACAACAAAACAAAACAAAAACTACCACACAGAATCACTTCTTAAAAGGCTTTTTACATTTTAAAGATATTAAAATTAAGTATGACCACCCTGCTTACAAAAATACTTACAATTGTAGGTGTCCTTGCTGTTCCCCAAAAGAACAAAGTCTTAATTGTTCATCCTAACTTCCATATGAATCAGAAAACCAGCAATAGGGCTGGAGCAAAGGCTGCCGGCTGCCAGGCCCTGGGCGGTGAGCCTCTTGGGGTGTGGGCTCTCGGACCACCAGCTGCAACAGCCAGCAGAGGCCTCCGGAGTGGGATGTGAATTCCTGTTATTACTTAACCCTGCAGGGCAATGCCTCCCCCGGAACAGTCCTCAGGGGGCCCATGAGAAGGTGGCAGATAAGGCTGGACAGAGTAATAATTCAATACCAGCTTCGGGACTATGTGCGCAAGGGTTAAAAATAATCTGTGCAAACCAGATTGTTTACTCATTTCGAGATGACAAACAAAACCTCACCACTTGACTTCTGCTTCCAAATCCCAGTCATGATCATGGCCCTCATCTTATTTTTCCCTTTAACCAGTTTTGCTTTTCCTCCACTTAACATTTTACTTCATCTAGTTTTATATCTTCACATAGGCTGCTTTAAACTCCTCCTGGAGCAAAGCAGGGTAAAAATAAATAAAAACTTACGTAAAATAGTCGACTATCTGGGTCTTTCAAGAAAGGATAGGAGGAGACAATGAATCACTGTTACCACAATCATGCAGTTTTGTTTTGTTTTTTCCTTCTCCTAAAAAAGATGCTCTCCCACAAAACAAACATTTAACTTTTGAATGTTTCCTAAATCGTGGCTCCCTGCTTCCTGTAGCCACCAAACCGGCCTAGATGAATACAATGGAATCTAACCGAATAATTCCTCCCAGCCCCCTCTTCTAGCCACCGTTTTTGTCTTTGTTCAAACCCCACTTAATTCTACCTGAGCAATCTGTTTAAATGCGTTCTTAAATATTTTTGCTATCTGAACTCAGGAAACCCCTGTGACATGCGCATTTTTCCAAAAAGTGACAGTAGTAGATCTGATGTGTGTGAGAGTAGATTTCATGATCTATCCATAGAGAAGGAAAATCATGTTATGATCTAAAATAGAAACTACACTTATACTAGACATTTCCAAGATGAGCTATTTCATACAGCTACTATTTAATGCTAGTATTATAAGCAATGTGGAGGTCTACCCTTGTTTCTAGAAATTGTCCATTAAATCCGGCTTTCTTATGCATTTTAATCTGGCTTTTGTGTGTTAATCCAGAAGCCCTATCTATTTATGATACCACTTCTAAGAAAGATGATACTGTATCTCTCTGTGAACACCTATTTTATAACAATCACCATGTGGAAGCAGAAATGAGAAACACGGGGCGCCTGGGTGGCTCAGTGGTTTGGGCTGCTGCCTTTGGCTCGGGTCGTGATCTCAGGGTCCTGGGATCAAGCCCCGCATCGGGCTCCCTGCTCCGCGGGAAGCCTGCTTCCCTCTCTCTCTCTCTCTGCCTGCCTCTCTGCCTACTTGTGATCTCCGTCTTTCAAATAAATAAATAAAACCTTTAAAAAAAAAAAAAAAAGAAAGAAATGAGAAACACCACAACATTTACAATCATTCCAAAGAAGGTAAACTATTTAGATATAAACTTAACTAAACATATACTGGAGCTATATGCTAAAAATTACAAAATGCTGATTAAAAAAAAGAACACTCAAAGAGCAATGTAAATAAATATACATATACTCTATTCATGGGTCAACACAGTGAATGTCAGTTCTCCCTAAAACGATGTACACATTTAATGCAATTCCTATCAGCATCCAGCAAAGATTTTTGATACAGACAAGCTTATTCTAAAATTTATATACAGAAACATAGAGCTTAGAAGAGTTTAAACAATCTTCAAAAAGAATAAAGTTAGAATAATCAAGCTATCCCATTTTAAGTTTGACTATATAACTACAGGAAGAGAATAGAAAACCCCGAAACCGTCCCACACAAATACAGCCAACAGATTTTTGACAAAAGTTACCTCTTCCACAATCATGTTGGAGCAAGTGGACACCCACTGGCAAAAAGAAAGTATAGAGAGGAGGGGAGGGGGGATGCAGGGGGGAGGAAAGGGAGAGAGGTGGGGGGGGGGGGAGAAAAGGGAAAAAAAATTCTCATACAAAAATGAACTAAAATGGATCACAAAGTTAAATGTAAAATATAAAATTATAAAAACACAGGAACCAACTTCTGACACATGCAAAAACCTGGATTCATGTCTAGGAAATTTTGCTGAGTAAAAGAAAACCAATCCTAAAAGCTTACAAGCTATAGGATTCCATTTATATAAATTCCCCAAATGATAACATTGTAGAAAGGGAAAACGGATTAGTGGTTCTCAGACATCAGGGATGGGGCAGTGGGGTGGGGCAGTGGCTATAAAGGGATCCTTGTTATGGACCCTTCCACTGTTCTATGGACTCTATCAGTGCCAATATCCTGGTTGTGGTATTCATAGTTTCACAAGATGTTAACCACTAGGGAAAACTGCATAAAAAGTATATAGGATCTCTCTGTATCATTTCTCTGTCTTTTTTTTTTCTTTTTTTTTTTTTAAGATTTATTTATTTTAGAGAAAGAGAGAGAACATGCACAGGGGGAGAAGGAGGGAGAATCCCAAGCTGATTCCACACTGAGCACAGAGCCCGATGTGGGACTCGATCCCATGACCCTGAGATCATAACCAGAGTTGAAACAAGAGTCAGATAACTGCACCACTCAGGTACCCCTCTGTATTATTTCTTAAAACTGCAATCAAATCTCTACCTCCAAATTAAAAGTCGAATTAAATATTTTTTAACATTAAAAAAAAAAAAAACAACTTCAGGGCGCCTGGGTGGCTCAGTGGGTTAAGCCGCTGCCTTCAGCTCAGGTCATGATCTCAGGGTTCTGGGATCGAGTCCCACATCGGGCTCTCTGCTCAGCAGGGAGCCTGCTTCCTCCTCTCTCTCTCTCTGCCCGCCTCTCTACCTATTTGTGATCTCTGTCAAATAAATAAAATTTTTTAAAAAATCTTAAAAAAAAAACAACTTCAAATAAAATTTCCAAATGCATCCTGTTTATATAAGTGAGCTACTGACTAGAATTGTAATTTACATAAATCTATACAGATTTGCCAGTCATCAGTGCCATCTTAAGAAATTCAAATTGGTGGGGCACGGGGGTCACTCTGTTGGTTGAGCCTCCAACTCTTGATTTCAGCTCAGTTCATGATCTCAGGGTCCTGGGACTGAGCCGTATGTTGGGAAGTGGGTGGTCCATGCTCAGTGGGGAATCCACTTGAGGATTCTTTCTCTCTCTCTCCCCCTCCCCTCTGTGGGCCTTCTCTCTCTCTCTCTCTCTCTCTCTCTCTCAAATAAATAAATAAATAAATCTTTTAAGAGAGAGAGAGACAGAGAGACAGAAGAAATTTGAATTGGAAAAGTTTTTTCCCCTATAAGAATGGAAGTCATTGATCCAAAGTAAAATACTGGATACAGAAGTAAAGGAAAGCACTGCTTTTCAATTAAATACGCATCTTTGGCAGGTTGTATGAATACTTCAAGACAATCTCTAATACCTAGGGGCTCCCCAATAATAAAACAGGATACCGCCACATAATTTTCAGAATTTCAAGGCACTGCCCAAGATGATTTCTTTTCGAAACCTGTATATACTGGAGAAATAGCAAGAAAACACTTTAGAAAAAGAGGAGACGGAGTCCTCTCAAAAATCTAATGTTACTGGGGCGCCTGGGTGGCTCAGTGGGTTAAGCCTCTACCTTCGGCCCAGGTCATGATCTCAGGGTCCTGGGATTGAGCCCCGCATCAGGTTCTCTGCTTGGCAGGGTGTCTGCTTCCCCTGATTTCTCTTCCGGCCTCTCTGCCTACTTGTAATCTCTCTCTGTGTGTGTCAAATAAATAAAATCTTAAAAAAAAAATCTAATGCAACTATAACTATCATAGGAAACAAGTTTTCAAACTCCAGGGTTCTACAGTCTTGAAGTTTCTTTCTTAAAAATACAAAGGCAAGACACAAGTGACAGGGTGGGCAGACAGAGAATGCACCATGTCCCTCATCCTCTCAGACTCGGTGACATCACACCTAGACACAAACATCGGGAACAGTCCCTCCTGAGGGCCAAACTACGTTCCCCCGGACTTTGATTCCAGGAAAGGTTAGCTCCGAGGCAGGCCATGTAATGCACAGATGATGAGAGGTGGAATTTCTTCTCAGTTCATGGAAGGAGTGTGTTGCTAGTCCATGAGCATGCTGTGGCTTCTGTCTCCTACCCCTAGAGTTCCCTTGCCCATCTGATTTCCTCTTCTCCCTCCACAACCAAGTTTCCCCCTCTCCCACATGGCTCCCCCATCGTTGTGCAGCTGGGTTCTGCTCCTTCCACACCCCAGGAATGGCTTCCCCCCGCCACACGGGACCCTCCCAGTGCCCCATCTGGACTTGACCTCTCTGTTGTCAGACACTTTCTGCCCACTTCCACCTCCACAGAGCATCCTTCTCTTAGGAAGGTCTTTGACATCACGGTCTGGTCCTTTCCATGCCTTGACAATGACGCTCTTCTGTCCCTTCACTGCCCCTCTTCCTTCCTGCCCCACAACCATCTGCATGTGGCCCCGGGACTGACCCAGGAGTCCTGTGCCTCCCTGCTTCCACTGTACCTGCAGCAGAATTCAGGACATGGTCAGGGGCGGGGGGGTGTCCCTGAGACCAGAATACCAGGCTAGCTCACAGGAACAAGAAGCCCAAGGCATTGTGCACTTGTCCTCTACCATCACGACATCTGCTCCTGGGGTTCCCCGGTGGACAGACTCACACCGGCTCCTCCTCAGCCCCTCAGCCTCCCTCTCTGCAGCCACTTCCCTTGTAGGTGCTCTCACTGCCTCTTGGCAGGACTGCCGCTGCAAGCGCCTGCAAAGTCATCTTCCCTCCCCCACCGACCCCTCCCCAAACCCAACCTCTCCCCTGCTTACAGGCCACTTCTCGCCCAGCCATCACCTCCACACTGGCTCCGGCAGCCCTTCTCCTGGGCAGCCAGTGACCGCTCACTGATGGGAGCTCGTGCAACAACTTGTTCAATGAAATGTTCTTGAGGAATACATGTAAAACTGTCCTTGCCCAAGCATCACTTTCACCCTCCTGCATTTAGGGATTCATCAGGAGGAAAAAGAAATCAAGTCATACATAAATACTTTGGAAACCACATTTAACACTAAGGGGATCTCATAGAGACCAAGATCTGCGGGATGCGCTTTAATGAATATACTGCTAACAGTCACCTGGTGATTACAGGGGACGTTAATGTCTTGCTTCATTACAAACATCCTATCTGGGCACACCCAGGAGGTGACCCATGTGGATATATTCCAGCATACATGTGCTAGAGGAACATGAAAGGTCAAGACTGGCTGGCCTGGTGGATACATTCCCAAGTCCCCAGCTTCTGCGACCTGGCCCTTCCCTACCTCATGAGCCATAAGTTCCACCACCTTACCGCCGAGTAGGTAACCACGAGAAACCACACTGACCATCGTTGCTGTGTCCAGGCTGTTCCCTATGCTCAGAATGCCTTTCCTTCCTTCTGATTTAGAAGACCCCTCAGCATCCTTCAAGACTCCGTTGACTTCATTTCTCCTGTGAACCCCTTCCAGACATGGGCTAGAAGGCAGGGACTCTGTCTCTCTCTCTGTATTGCTAGAACTCTATAAATGGAATAAATGTTTGTGATATGAAGACTGAAAACCACAATCAAAATATCTTAGATTTTTTTTTTCTCTCACTTCAATGCAGGGACAACATTCTCCTCCTTTATTCAGGATTGACTAGTCAATGCCTAATGTCCCTCTGAAGCAGGAGAATGACAAGAGGAATGCGTTGGCTCCTCAGTTTATAGGCAGCAAATAAAATAGCAAGCCAGTACGAGCACCTTGCTGGCCACTCTCCCTTCCACAAAGCACCTATTTCTGAAGGAAGGATGATATCAGCTCGTTAGCAAAACCGTGTGTGCGCAGAGAGCAAGGTTAACAGAGCTCTCCGTCTAACAGTGTCTGCCTTCTGAAAGGGTCTGCTTTCTAAATGGCAATGAACTTGAAGGATCAGGAGAAGCACTTTTTCAAGCTGCTCATTTCCAGGGCATGAATAGAAGGCAACCAGATTCGGATTCTGTCCTAATTTCCACTCTAATAGGACCAGATATGGAACTCTTTTTTTTTTTGCCCATTTTTGCAGGAAGCTTAGAATTTTGACATCAGTGAACGAAGACAGGGCAGTGCCTTAGTTTCTGATACACTGCTAGGAGTCTCAGATTGTGGCCTTCTGTAACATGGACAAATAATTTTGTTTTGGTGTAGATTCTTTAAAAGGGGGAAATTATTTTGGGGTAACATTTGTCTTTCAACCACCCTATCTCCCTCTCCCAGATGACCTAAATCAATCAATAACTGAATATCTGTCTCTCTGTCTCACTCCCTCAAAGCTTATGGAGACTTTGCCAGCTTTGGCTGACAGTCTTTCAAGCTCCAAGGTCGAGTGTAGGTCACTGGCTTGAACAACAGATGAGCGAGCCAACTCTTCTCTCCCAGGCTGCTGCTTCAAGAGCAAAGGGCATGGAGTAATGTTCAGCGTGCACAGAGCTGCTGGCCTCCTGGTCAAAATGAAATGTGAGTTTGCCTGGGTTTGGGGGTAGGGAGGAAACCTGGACCAGGTCTTCTGAATTTTGGCTCCAGGGACACAGCCTCTTACGTGGCGGGACCAACACCACATTCCTGGACACCAGGCTTGACTCCTGAGGGCATTCAGAGATCTACAAACTGGGACAGACTCCTTCTGGCCAACATCTATCTAAAACTATGAGATCTTGGTCCATGTATTCATGGCAGAACCCCAGGAGTCACTTCTCAAGTGGAAACATGAGCCCAGAGTTGTACAGCTGACACAGTAAGGACCTCCTATACCAGAGCCAGAGAAGACTCCAGGGGCTTGTTCCTTTTCGTGTTCCTGTGGGCATCACAAAGCCTAGGGCTATAAGTGCTTTCCTCTGCTGATGCCAAACACCAAGAGAGAATGGACAATTGTTCCTCTTGAATGACAAACAAAAAGAACTCACGTTTCTCCTTAAGGTGCACTGTGAAAATTCAAACATCCATACCGTGTTACAAAGGAGAACACCCAGGTGCCAGAGACGCCCTGGGGATGGGGAGCACTTGGTCCCCTTTCTCTGCACCCATGATGACCTCCAGCCTCCACAAACCATGAGACCCCACACCCCCTGATTGGAAACGCAAGTGTGTCTGCATCTCCAGCTCAGTAAGCTTCATATTGTAGAAGTACGTTCTCATGTTCCTCCAGAAACGGTTATAAGGGATGGCTGCACCCTTGGCCAACCCAAACATGTCTGATAAACCGGTAATCAAGTAGAACCACAGTACCAATAATCCCATAAAACTGAACCACTGCGTGTCGTAGCTTAAAATATATCCGTGTTTCCAATGGGGGATCCTAAAACCCAGCTCCCTGGCAATCCAAATGGTGACTTCCTACCCTAAGGTTTAGGCACGGACTCTGATTTTAGGGTCAGGAGCTACAAAATTGAAGGTGACACCAGCTGAAAACCAGAGTGTGAAAGAAGAGGGTAGGGAGGAGGAGTCAACGGATGGACAGGGGCAGAGTTCAGGATGATGAATAATTTCCAGGATAAGTGGAAAATACTGAAAACCAAAAAGTCCGAGGGAATGTGATAGAAAGATACAGGAATCGAACACGGAAGCTTAGCTTCATGAAACATTTACTTCATTTTCTTAGATTTCTCAAGTCACTGCATCGGGTGACCTTGTTTTTAGGCCGGGGACCAAAAATCGCTAGTTTAGACAAAGACTCCCAGGGTCCCGTCCAGTTCCAGAAAAACAGATTCTACAATTCTGAGGCAAAGCGCCATCTCAGAGTTGCCAAAGAAGAATGGAGAGGATTAAGAGAGAAAAGAGGGACCAAAGGAAGGAGATCCAGGGAGAGAGAATACATGTCAACACAAGGCATTCCGAAGTCAGGGTCACTCCATAGTAGGATTTAGAAACAAAGCTATTTGATCACAAGGCAGCTCCCCTCCAGCAGAAGCTCAGTCTGCAGCAGATGGTCCCCGGCCGGTCATGGCCTGGCCTCATTGGACCAGAGCAGACCGCGTGTTAGTATGCATCAAGTCCCATCAGGGACTCCGCTAAAGATGGCGCAGCCTTTTAGTGGGACAGAGGGCACAATGTCCACAGAGGGAAGAGAAGAGAGCATATACATGCAAACACATCTCCAAACCACCTTGCTTGTTGTTTAGTTGTACCAGGAGCTCCTAAGGCCTGGCTACAGCATTCTTCGGCTCACATTCCTACCCGCACCCCCCTCCCCGGGTCATGGCTTTGAGAACGTGACCTCTACCAAGTCCGAGACTTTTGTCTGTTTTGTAGACTACTATGGACCCTGGGTGCCAACGGTTGTGCCTAATATACAGTAAGTGCTCAATAAATATTTGTTGAAGGGACAGAATCACAAGTATGTGACAGGGAGACTGCCAAAACAGAGTTATTCCCAAAGGTTAGTTTACCACTCATTGCTCCCGACACCACCTCCTCTACCCTCTGCAGTCCGTGATCGTGATCCCTGCTGGCTTTGGGTAGACTATTCCACAAACCTGAATGAGTCTACCTCCTTCCCAAACATTTCTCTGGGCAAGATTTTGCCTCATGAAGCAGTGCCTGGTGTCCGTAGAGGATTCTTTGCAAAGCTCTCCGAGCATTCTGATCCTTCATGCATGCAAATCCACTGCACCTGGGCCAAGGGCACGCCAATGCCCCCACTTGCAGGCCTTTACAGTGAACTAATTGATATGGTAATGAGTCCTGAAACTGGGATTACCTTCCAGAGTGAGACTCACAACAGGCCCTCCCTGAATGTTTTCTGATGGTGGCCAAGTAGGCAAGTTCAGTCCTTTCTCCCCAGAAACACAATACTGCTTTCTCTACCAAGGAGGATTAATTCAAATCCCTAGTGAACAGTCCAGGATATGAAAATTACGGTAATCTAATCTTGTAGAGGAAGAAGTATGAATCATCATTACACGGTCTGACAGAGAGCAAAATGATCAACCCCAGGCTGGACCAGAGGTTAGGGGCCAAGGCCACAGCTCCTTGGAGGGGCTAAAACATAACAGCGGGACCCACCAGGCCAACATCAGACAGGCAACATGGCAGTTTTCATCCCAAAGGCGGAAAAACAAGGAACGACAGAGCTAGGTTCCAAGGACCACACTTCAAAGCTTTTTATTCTCAGAAGGCAGAGGAGAGGGACTCTGGGACCCCAAATCCTTGTGTATTCTGTCTTCTGACTCTGGTGTAAACTTCTCAAGCTCTGGGGTTTCCTTCTAGGTAGGAACTGAAAGGCCTGCAGAATCACGGCACCTCAAAAGTTATCAGAAACCCCCATCGTCCCCAGGGGATAGCAACAGGATGCACATGGGACAAGCAGAGCGACAGGTCACAACGCCTCACAGAACACTCTTCTGACGACAACAGAAAAAACTCCAGTTTTGAAGGAAGGTCTTGGCCGTTTCCTGAAACTTGCAAAAAAAAAGATCAAGGAAGGTCTCCCTCTACCATCAAGAAACCACAGCCCCAGGGCACTGGGGAAGCTGGTCAGCGTGCCCGCAGGCCTGAATCCTCACTGGCGCTCTCGCTTTTTTCTTTTGCACAGCTGTGTTCAATTTTCTGTCCTTGGGGTTTTAAAGGAACATTTCTTCTAGGGCCAGGATTCTCAAGTTTTATGGTTATACAACTCCCTCCCAGGGCCAAAGAATGTTTGAAAAGCCTAAACCCAGCAAAGTGAATTAGTAAAAGGATCCAAATGAAAGTGAAATAAAAAGTTAGAACTCTTTCCAATTTACATTCAACCTCTTACTTAATCCTATCATACCTTCTGTTTGTCCTTCAAGACGTTTGCTAGATTTCTCATGCAAATATAGGTGTGCATGTGTCTGTGAGTAAGAAACAGAAGACCAAAGGTGTATTTACATTCCCCCCGTTTCTGTTTCCTATTTTATGGCAAATTTTACTTTTAATAAGGCCTACATCTTACTTACACTGGGTTTAAGAAAAGATCACAAAAAAGATTCCTTTAGGATTTTTATGTGCTTGTTTGTTTTTCCTATTTGGAGAGCTGTATACCTCCTAGTTTTGGGTAGTTTTTTAAGAACGTACATATTTTTACTTAAAAAGTCAAACCGGGGTGCGTGTGTGGCTCAGTGGGTTAAAGCCTCTGCCTTTGGCTCAGGTCATGATCCCAGGGTCCTAAGATCGAGCCCCACATAGGTCTCTCTCCTCAGCAGGGAGCCTGCTTCCCCCCTCCCCCTGCCTCTCTGCCTACTCTGTCAAATAAATAAATAATCCTTAAAAAAAAAAAAAAAAGAGTCAAACCGGTGGCATTCATCACTGTAATACTCTAAGCTAAGTACATTATCAACATTCAAATATCATTGCTCCCCAGCATGCCCCAAAAGAGAGCATAAGGCCCTCCCCAGCCCATGAAATGCTAACTAGGTTTCTGAATGCAGCCATATAAGGTTATTTCGGAAAATCCAGAAGTCCCTTACCTGTCTTCTTCTGTTCTTCTCTCTTCCTGTCACCTCCATTCCCACATCTCAAAGAAAACTGCCCCAAGTCTCTGTCTACATCGGATCACAAACATCACTTTTATGTTTGCCTCCCTCCGTCTCTCAAAGGCTAGTCGTCTGCTTCATACACTCGTCTGATCTGACAAAGCCAAATTCAGGCTTTGGGGCCGGAGGTTGGTGACACAGCCCACACCACCCACATTAGAGGCCTGGCCGCCTCCCAAGACAAACAAGACGTTTCTGAGAAACAAAGTAATGTGCACAGATCCACCCCGAGCAGGAAGAAACGGAATCAGTCCCCCTCCGTAAAAGGATCTGAAACGTGGTCAGCAGCACCTGCTTAATACAGTCCAATTCTCCAAAAACCATTAAAAACACAGTCATCTGACCTCGTCTGCCCTGAGTCATGGTGATCACACAAGGCCAACTTCTCTCAAGAAGCAGTCGGGAGAAGAGACCAAACCCTCTATTTGCAGTCACTCTCTCCTGCTCTTTTTAAAATCAAGATGATCAAAGCACCTGGTAGGGGCACCTAGTTGACGCAGTCAGTTAAGCATCCAACTCTTGGTTTCAGCCCAGGTCCTGATCTCGGGGTCACAGGATTAAGCCCTAAGTCAGGCTCTGTGCTGAGCAGGGAGTCTGTGTGTAAAACTCTCTCCCTCTCTTTCTGCCTCTCCCAGCTGCGCACCCGCGCATTCTCTCCCTCTCTAAAATGAATAAATACATCTCAAAGGGAAAAAAAAAGCTTCTGTTAGCATGGCCCTACAGGCAAAAGTATAGGTTGAAGTTCAAATGATTCCTCTCAGATAAGCACTCTAATTCTCAAGGTGATTGGAAGTTGCCGCAAGTCAGTAAAATCTCTACACCTGGGTGGGGAGCCGCTGAAAAGACAGGCTTGTAAAGTCAGGGTTTCTCTGAAGCTGCTGATTTCCTCATGGAGGAAAATCCACTTCTAACCAAGTAGGACCCACACCACTATGTTGTTTTCTTGTAATCTTGATTGAAAAACCCTGTGCTCCGGAATAAATTAAGATGTTTCTTTCTGGGGCGCCTGGGTGGCTCAGCTGTAAGCATCTGCCTTCGTCATATCATGATCCTAGGGTCCTGCTAGAATCGTCCCGCATCGGGCTCCCTGCTCAGCAGGAAGCCTGCTTCACCCTCCCTCACTCCCCCTGCTTGTGTTTCCCTTTCTTGCTGTGTCTCTGTCAAATAAATAAAATCTTAAAAAAAAAAAAAAAAAAAGATGTTTCTTTCAGAACAAGAATGTTTGAATGAAAGTAATACTGAAATGTTCTGCCTTCAAAATCTCCCAGAGCCTGTCCCCTACAAATAGAATGAAACACAACCAAACAAGAAGGACCATATTAAAGTTTCTTTAAAACACACACACATACACACATACACACAAAGGGGTGTCTGAGAGGCTCAGTCAGTTGAGTGACCAACTCTTGGTTTCTTCTTGGGTCACGATCTCAGGATTATCATATCAAACCCCTCAACAGGGTCCCTGCTGGGGGCAGAGTTGAAAAGTTTTTTTGTTTGTTTGTTTGTTTGTTTGATAGAGAGAGAAAGAGCGAGAGAGGGAACATAAGCAGGGGGAGTGAGAGAGGGAGAAGCAGGCTCCCCACTGAGCAAGGATACCGATGTGGGGCTTGATTCCAGGACCCTGGGATCATGACCTGAGCCGAAGGTAGATGCTTAACAACTGAACCACCCAGGCGCCCTGAAAAGTTTTCTAATTTCATGCCAAGCCAGTTAGAACACACTGGATTTCAAATATATAGTTTTCTGTTAGATCATTTATATTCCACATAAGAAAAGACACACACATACACACACGCGCGCACATCTTGTGAAAGAAAAACAAACAGCACCATTTGGTCTCATCCAAAATGCGCCTGGGTGGCTCAGTGGTTTAAGCCTCTCCTTCAGCTCAGGTCATGATCTCAGGATCCTGGGATCGAGAGCTTCGAATCCGGCTCTCTGCTCAGCAGGGAGCCTGCTTCCTCCTCTCTCTCTCCCTGCCTCTCTGCCTACTTGGGATCTCTGTCTGTCAAATAAATAAACAAAATCTTTAAAAAAAAAAAAAAAAGTCATGTGCTTAAAACATGTGTTTGCTCAAAACATTAAATGGACTTTATTGCCTAAGTAGCAACTGGTTTTCTCAAGAGAAGGTGAAGACTGGGTTGTTGCTCTATAACATGTTATAGAACATGTATCTTTCAAAAGTGCTTTTCCACAATCTTGACTAGTAAAGAGGCATGGAGGAAGAACATTCTAAAGTCAATGCACTTTTGAGGTTTACAAAGCACAACTTCCTCAGGCACTGGTATGGGGACCTTTTGAGAAAGTTCCCATATTTCTCCCCACCTCACATAGTCTCAGTGGTCCCTGCACTGAGTTCCCCCACGTCTGAAGACACACAAAGTAGCAATGTATAGAGAGCCCGAACCTTCACTGCATCTAAAACCATGGACTGCCTTTTCTCTCTATTCTGACGTCAAATGATGATTTTTAAATGATTCACTCCAAACTTCAAAAAAAGCCCATTATTAGTGAAATTCTCCTCTCAGATTTCTCCCAATCGAAATAAAAGAAAATCAAAACCATCAGAGAACAAAGCAAAGAATGACACTCTTCCCTGGACCCCAGCCTAGCTCTACTCTCCTGCCCCACCCCAACCTACGTTGGCAGCTTCCTGGATGCAGGATTTACACCTGAAGTTACTGGCTCCAACGGAAGAGATGGCCTTCAAACCCTACCAGCACTCCGGCGATTCAGTGGAGCAGGAAAGGATCCCAGAGCAATTTTCACCAGAGTGCAGTTCCAGCCAAGCTTCTAAGAACAGTTGCCCCACCTCTCTCAACTCTAGCATTTCACATTCCCTCTTCAACCCACTTTCTGGAGTCACCCCTACTGAGCTACTCTTGCCAAGGTCATCGACAGCATCCATCTTGGCAATTCCAATGGACGCTCCGTCCTCCTCTTCCTGATTATCCAGTAGCACCAGCTCTGTGGACACCACCCTCCTTACATTCACCTGAGCTTCAGGACCTTCTACCCCTCCACTTTCCTTCCTCCCTGCTGACCCCTTCTCAGGTTTCTTTCTGGCTATCTTCCATCTCATTCTGGGCCTCATTTGTGCACACACACACACACACACACAAATGGGCACGCGCACACACAGAGTTTTCATCCTTTCTTACAGATGTACCTATAATCTAAATGCTACCTACATTCAGGATTGCTCCTCTGAGTTCCAGACTCAAGTTCAATTATCTACCTAAGATCTCTACCAGGATATTTACCAAGTACCTCAAACTTAGTACATCTGTAACAGAACTCTTGACTCTCAAAGCTGGCCCTCCCCATTTGAACAAAACAAAACAAAACAAAACCTCCTCCCCAGTTTTTACTCCCTTCAGACATTGCCAGGGCCAGAATCTGGGAATCATTCTTAATTCCTCCCTTGGCCTCACTCCCTATCTCAGCTACCACCAAGTGCTGATGGTTACACCTCTAAGCTATCCCTTTTTATATATACAACAGCTTTATTGATATATCATTCATGTACCATACAATCCACCCATTTAAAGTGTATCAGTTAATGGTTTTAGAATATTTATAGACCTGTATGACCACTATCAAAGCAATTTTAGATATTTTCATCACCCCAAAAAGAACATGTTTCCATTAGCAGTCATTTTCAATTTTCCCCTAGATACTCCAGTGCTAGGCAACTATTAATCTTTCTGTCTCTCTAGAACTTTCTAGAACTTTCATATAAATGGAATTATGCATTATGGTCTTTGTGTCTGGCTTTTTCGACTGAGCATATTTTCAAGATTCATCCATATTGCAGCATGTATCAGTACTTCATAACCTTTTACAGTTGAATAACATCTTATCACATGGATATACAATATTTTATCTGTCAGTTGACAGACATTGGGTTTTTCCCATTCTTCAGCAATTATGAATGATACTGCCATGAATATTTGTATTTTTATGCAGATATATGTTTTCATTTACCTTAAAAATATATGCAGGATCATATATCTGTTTAACTGGACAACGAATTGCCGGACTGTTTTCCAAAGCAGCTGCTTTGGAAAGATTTTGCATTCTCACCAAGAGTGTAGGAGAGTTCCAATTTCTCCACATCTTCACCAACACTTGTTACTGTCTTTCATAGTGGCCATGAAGTAATGTCACATTATGGTTTTGATTGCATTTCACCAATGGCTAGTGATGTTGAGAATCTTCTCATGTGCTTACTAGCCATTTGCCTATCTTCTTTGGAGAAATGTCTTCTCAGATCTGTGCCTATTTTTGAATTGGGTTATCTTTTTATTACTGAGCTGTAAGAGTTCTTTATATATGCGACATACAAGTCCCATATCACATGATATAATCTGCAAACACTTCTTCCCATTCTGTGGGTTGTCTTTTCATTGTCTTAATAGCATCTTTTGATTAATTTTGTTGATGTCCAACAAAATTTTTTTTCTTTTTCACTTGTGCTTTTGGTGTTGTATCTCAAAAAAAAAAAAATTGCCTAAAACAAGGTCATGAAGATTAATACCCATGTTGTCTTCTAAGAGTGTTATAGCTTTAGGTCTTACATTAAGGCCATTGATCCACTTTGAATTAATTTTTGTATACTGTGTGAGGTAGCGATCCAACTTTATTCCTTTTCATGTTGATATCCAGTGTCCCAGACCATTTGTCGAAGACAATATTTCCCAAAGAATTGTCTTGGCACAACTGTCAAATATCAGTTACCATAAATGTATGGGTTTATTTCTTTTTTTTTTTTTTTTTTTTTTTAATTTTTTTTTTTTTTTTTTTAAGATTTTATTTATTTATTTGACAGACAGAGATCACAAGTAGGCAGAGAGGCAGGCAGAGAGAGAGAGAGAGAGAGAGGGAAGCAGGCTTCCCGTGGAGCAGAGAGCCCGATGCGGGGCTCGATCCCAGGACCCTGAGATCATGACCTGAGCCGAAGGTAGCAGCCCAAACCACTGAGCCACCCAGGCGCCCCGAGATCTATAAATTCTATTACAAAAATATGTATGTCCATCCTTATGCCAGTTCCACACTGGCCTGATTATTGTGGCTTTATATTAAGTTTTGAAATCAGGAATTCCAATTCTTCTTAGAAGAATTCCAATTCTTCTAAGAAGAATTTCAATTCTTCTAAGATATTTTGGCTATTCCAGATCCCTTAAATGCCTATGTGAATTTTAGGGTCTGTCTGTCAATTTCTGCAAAGAATCCATCTGAGATTTTAATAGGGATTGCATTGAATCTATGGACCAATTTAGGGAGTACTGCTATTTTAATAATAGTAAATCTTCCAATCCATGGACACGAGATGTTTTATCATTTGTTTAAATTTTCTTTAATTTTTCTCAATAATGTTTTGTAGTTTTAAGAGTAAATTTTATACTTCTGATTACATTTATTCCTAAGTATTTTACTTTTTTTCATACTATTTGAGGAGGAAATATTTTTTGAACTTGTTTATTAGTTCTGATAGTGTAGTGCATCACTTAGCTGTTTCCATATCCATGATCATTTCATTGCAAACAGAGTTAGTTTCACTTCTTCCTCTCCAATCCAGGAGCCTTTTATTCTACATCCTTTCCTAGATGCCCTGGCTAGAACTTCAGTACAATACTGCATAGAAATTCGATGAGAGTAGCCATCTTTGCCTTGTTCCTGGTCTTAGGGGGAAAGCTTTCAGTACTTCATATTAAGCGTGATGTTAACTGTGGGTTTCTCAGACGCCCTTTTCAGGTTGAAGGACATCCCTTCAATTCCTACTTTGCTGTTATTCTTTGTTGTTGTTGTTGTTTTCATCTTAAAGGGGTGTTAGAATTGTCAAATGCTTTCTCTCCATAAAACATACCTTTTCACACTTAGGTTTCCTGCCGTATACACTCTGTACACCATCTCCAAGGCTCAGTATTTCTCATCTTTACAGGTGTCTGCTTCAGGAAGTCCTAGACCATCCTATTCAAAAGTCTCTATCCATCACTATCTCTTCTCCTGTCTATCATATAAACCTCAAAGCACTCAGCCATTATTATTATAAGTGCAAATTCTGATAACCCTCGTATAAAGTTCGGTATTTGACAGCATGTGTTTATCATCTTAATCCTCACAACAATCCTTACTAGGTAGATGTTATTATCACCATTTTGTACACGTGGAAGTTGAAAGAAGAGTTTAAGTGTCTTGTTCAAGGTTATACAGTTTTTAAGTGGCCGAGTCAGGTTGTAAACCCAGGTCCCCCAGCTCCTAAGATCATTCTCTTAAACATTTGCTATCATTTGCTATCCTATCTAGCAGTAACTGCTCTTATTTATTTCTTACCTTATTTGCCAATCTCATTTATTGATATATTTTTAGTATCTAATACCATGCATGACTGGTTTTCATTAACTATTTAAGGAACAAATGGAACCCTGGTCTCAAGATGCTCCACAAGAGAGGACTCTGGTAAGTACTGCTGACTATACACACCCAGGAGAGTCACAAGGCTCCTTTGTTTTTGAGATCCTTCAGTAAGAAAGGTTGCTTAACTTTAATTCAGTGTTTAGCACAGACCCATCTTCTCACCACCTCTGTCCCCACTGCATTAACAGTATAGGAAACTGTGTTCCATGGAACACAATTCGAGAACCATTGCCCCAGAGAGGCAGTCTAGAAAGTACAGTTCCCAGAAGGGTGCTTCTGTTCCCCTTCCTGTGTCCAGCTCCACTGTCGTCTAAAATGTCTCTGCCATAGCCTCAGCTCAACACAAAAAGAAAACCCCAAAATTAAGTTTTCTTTGTCTTTCCTGGCGCTCCTAAAGGGCCCATAGGACACTAAGGAGAAATAAAGATTTTTCCAACTATCAAAAAGGCTCATCTCCTGTGTATATTTGTGGTTCTGTAATTTACCACAGGGAGAGTTTTAATTTTCTCAGAGCTCTGGTTTCTCGAATGTGATTCAAACAAATTCACCCTGCATGATGTACTTTAATCTACATTCTCTGGATGTAAGCAAAGCCAATGATGTGTTAACCACAAAATTGTATTTCTTTCCTAAATACTTACTATAATGCTGATATTTAAATCATAGCTTCAGATGTAGAATGACTTCAAAATCTTTGTATCTCAGCTCTGTAAGTCTTCAAAGTCTTCTATTCGAACTCTCTCTGAAAAGGAGGAAAGAAAGAAAAATTTCAATGTTGAAACTACGGAAGAAAATAGCAAACATCACACATAGGAGCAAAGCAGGATATACTGCTGTGATTCATTTTCTGCTTCTAAAGAGCTTTGACTCTTTCAATTAGTCATCTACATCAGCTACAACAAATCACAGGCAGTGGTTAGAGTATCCTTCAAAACCTCTTGTAAGAAATACTCAATAAAAATCTGTTTTCCTTCATCTTAAACCTGGTGAATAAAGTCATTTCTATGCCATGGTTCTCCAAAGCCCTAATTTTTCCAAAGAGACTGACATTTTATGCATTTGGTCTAACAACAAGAATTATCTTGAGTAAACACAAGCACTTTCTAAAATACAAATTTACAACAGCTCCAAATGAGGGGATTTGGGAAAGAAGTCTTGTAACAAAGGGAGACTTGAGAAAACAGAGAAGGGTGGGTTGGAATTCATCAAGGAGTTGGATATGTAGAGCCTGAAGGAACTGACAAAGGCCAATTCTTAGAAAAAGAGATACTGAATAAAGAAGCTAGAGACTAGTGTAACCCTTCTAGGGCATCCAGAGTGAATGACTGGGCTAGAACTTGGTCTATGGCCATTAATCCAAGCAGGGAAAATCTTCTACATCTGTTTTCCTCACAGGCTTGTGAACGAGCAAAACCCCCACTCACACTGGAAGTACAACAGAGGAGGACTGCGGCATATGCACATTTTTCCATCTGATTCTCCTAGCTGCATACAAGATAACTCGCTTGGTTCATTCCTTACACTCAAAATGGCTGACTGCCTGTGTGGCATCCCAATGACTCAGCCTGGGAGAGGGACACCAAACACAAGCAAGACTTCAGCCCTGAGATCCCAGACTAAAGAGGAAAGCCCCTAGATGCATTAGTTTTTTAGTGGTCAGTGTTAGTGGTAAAACAGCATTGACTTCGGAAAACCTTTTGTTTCGGACTACTAAGGCACTTCCTCCTAGCTCCTCCCAATGTCTGTTCAGCACTTCTTTGTACTACATTCTGAAAAAGTCATCTTAGCAAAGAATTCACTCAAGCACGGAAGGCACTGGATGGGACAGGAGACAATGACACACCAGCATTGTAAAGGACCAGACCTGGCATCAATCCTCAGTTTTTAGAAACACAGGGGAGACATGGTGTCTGATGCTATCTTACTTATCTCGTGTAGAGAGAATGGGGATCATCTCCAGAAGCTCATGCTGAGACAACTTGTAAGGCAATCATCTTGTAGTGACGAGGGGGCACAGGGGAGCCAACACATGTGAAGTTCCCCCAAAGCAAAAAAAAAAAAACATTACTGTCACCCCTGCCCAGTAAAATTCAGACAGCTATGAACTCATTACTTAAAGCCACAAAGACAGTTTGTGGTAAACACAGACAAACTATGGGGTTTAAGTAGACTGTTTTTCATGCCAAAAAAAAAAAAAAAATCTTTTTCCCTTCTCCCCCACAAATCTGTTTATTACTAAAAAGCTCTGGAGCCTTGTGAACTGGGCTAGACCAATTTAAGCCTGCCTTTCCCCAGGGGGCCCCTCCTTAGTATACTAAACTGAGGAGGAATTTGCCTGCTTCAGAAAAGGAGACCCACTTTCTGTCCTGGCCACAGAGAATGAAAAATGAAATTATTCCAAAGGAAAAGGGCCAAGAGAACCAAAAGAAGCCAAGAGGTAAGGACAGGAGAAGAAATCCTCATCTCTCAATCTTAAGAGCCCAACTCTCTCCCCAGACTCCCATGTCTGTTCTGCCCTCGGCTCATGTCCTTCAAGCACCCTATAGATCAGGGGTTCTCAAGCTTGAGAGGGCAAAAGGGTCCCCTTGGAATTCTACACCTGCAGTTCAAGAAGAAAGAGACTCTGGGGCGCCTGGGTGGCTCAGTGGGTTAAGCCGCTGCCTTCAGCTCAGGTCATGATCTCAGGGTCCTGGGATCGAGTCCCGCATCGGGCTCTCTGCTCAGCAGGGAGCCTGCTTCCTCCTCTCTCTCTTTCTGCCTGCCTCTCTGCCTACTTGTGGTCTTTCTCTGTCAAATAAATAAATAAAATCTTTAAAAAAAAAAAAAAAAAGAAAGAGACTCTGCATGGAGATCATGAACCCGAGGACCAAGAAGGAGTCTGAAAGGCGTGGACCTGCATCACTAGTTTCAGGAATCTGGTTCACCCAAAGACCAGGGGATAGTCACTAGGTACTAAAGCTTCGTAATATAGCAACTGACAGGAAGACAAAACAAGAAATCAGCTTTCATGTACTCGAGATAACTTGGGGAAAGAAAAGAGCAAAACCACAATCAGGAAAGGGTCCAAATTAAGTGACAGGCTCATGCTTAGTAAACTAGTCAAACCTGCAGAACAGCAGCTAAACTTCCAGAGGAAAACAGGGCAATGGGGAAAGGAGAATCAGTGTGCAGCAGGCAGAGGAACCCAAGTCAAGGTCTTAGCTCGTCTTGCCAGAGCTCACTCCATCCTTCTAAAGTATTCCTTCCCGGTCAAAAACCAACTTTCGCCTGGCTTTTGGACGAGTATCAACCCCTGTGCAAAACCCCTCACATGACTTTGTGTCCAATTCTCAACCACCTGTGTCTAGAGGGAAGACATACCAAAGAAAACCATACTTTTATCTTACGTTTCAAGAGAGGTTTGACAGAACATGCCGATGGAGGTGTCCACAGTGAAGGGACACTTCTGGTGAGTTTTATTCACGTACTACTTTACTACAGTGTCAGGGGCCTCACGGTCCAGAGAATTTATCGCGGTCTTCCTCCCTTCCCCCTCCAGCAGGCATCCAACCGTGGCTCCCTAATTAGGATCCTAGGGATGAGGCTTCCATGAGACCCACTTCCGCCCTGGTTACTTTCTCCCATCTTTCTTTTCCTGGATGCCTACAGTAAGGGAAGGAGGCTCTTTAAGATCTTTTCAGGAGCAGGGCATCTGGAGTCTGCTTCAGATTCTCTCTCCCTCTCCCTCCTGCTCACTCGCTCTTTCTCTCTCCCTCTCTCAAATAAATAAAATCTTTAGAGGGCGCCTGGGTGGCTCAGTGGGTTAAGCCGCTGCCTTTGGCTCAGGTCATGATCTCAGGGTCCTGGGATCGAGTCCCACATCGGGCTCTCTGCTCAGCAGGGAGCCTGCTTCCTCCTCTCTCTCTCTCTGCCTGCCTCTCTGCCTACTTATGATCTCTCTCTCTCTCTGTCAAATAAATAAATAAAATTTTTTTAAAAATCTTTAAAAAAAAAAAAAAGATATTTTCAGGAACCATGGGCATTTCCTCCTTACCCCCATACAAATCTCAAGATACCTTTCAGGATTCAGCTTCAATGCCTCCATTTCCATGAGACCCTTCTCCGACTGTCTTACTCCTTCCTCAGTAAGCTTCCTGTCTCTTCACTTCCTGTCAATTATCTAATTATAGATGACCACTATAGTGAATTCTAAACCACCTAGGATTTGATTAGCCAGAGCAGCAATAATATAACAAAATAATAATAATAATCATTGTTATTATTAGAACATTATAAATAATAAAATATCTCCAAATCAACAAAACCGTATACTTATTAGAAGGCACCCACTGACTGGAACTACACAATAACCTGTAGACTTCACCACGGGTCTATAGCTGTGTGGGGACAGTCCCATTCCATCACCTCACAGATATGTACTTACTATATTGGTGTCTGAGGTGTCATTCTGCCAGCATTAATTCCAGGACTACACAAGTTCATGGAAAAAACCATTAGTAAGTGACTGAACTGGTCATGCACAGGAGCCAAGGTTAGAGGCAATTGAGCAATGACAACAGGAGAAAGGTGACACAGGAGAGAGGGCAGCAGGGACACTGCAGGGGGAGGGGGATTCCCTTCAAAGATCACTGGGCCCACTGACATGACATTAGAAAGAAGAAAGGACAAGTATTGAAGACACACTTGGTCCATCTAGGTTTCCATTTAATATAGGGGAAGGCGTACAAAAATCTTGGTTAAAGAACAAAAAATAGACCATTTTAATAGTACTAATCATTGGCCCCTTTTATTTGTCAAGTAATTTATAGGAGAGTTTGTCATCCTGAACTATTATGCTTGTACTACTTTTGCACATTAGGATAATAGCCACAGAATGGTGAAAGTTTTCCTAAATATTGGATTCTTCAAGAACTAAATGCTGGTAGCCTTTGCTGAGTAATGGTATACTAAATGCATCCCAAAGTATAATTCAACTGTAGATATCTTTTGTACTCCTCTTGATCAAGAGAGATGTCTTTCATATGTTTATGCACTTTTTCCCTCTAAAATGAGACTGTGGGTTTTTATCTTACATGTTTTTAGTATTTCATAGGCATGAAATACTCATTCCATTATGAAGGCTCATCCCATTAGTATTTCATAGGCATGAAGCCAGTGCTCAAACAATAGATTCTGAAAGAGTGACGGGAGGGCCAGTGCACACAGGGCAGCTCATTCCCCTGCAAGCGCTCTGGCAGTCAGCACGCCACCAGCTGCAGAAGGATGCTCACCATCAAAATAGCAACTGACGCGGGGACACATGAAAGAGAGGGAGTTAAAATAAACATCTCAATCCTCTCCGGTGAGATCCAGAAACTCCACTGTCCTTGGGGCTCTCTTCCTAGGGGGACACATTTCCCACTTGATGGGCTTTCTGCTGCTACTTCAGTAGGTTTCCTATTACGCCATACATCCCATTATAGCAACAGATCTTAAAAGAGAGCATCCGGTCCACTTATGTTTTCAAACACGCTCCTACAAAACCTTGGGAGGTGTTACGCTTCAAAATCCAAAGGATGTGGGTATTACCTAAAATCACCCGTAAAAAAATTAAGTTAAGGGGCACAATTCTCAATTTTACCTTCTGTCATGTATTTTTTTCAAACTCATTGGTGCCTTCTACTACTTGCCTTGTAGCAACCACAAAATGCATAAACAAGTAGCTAACAAACATTAAAGAAAAGTTCAGCTTGCTATTTGATGGACACATGTACTTGTGAATATGATCTTATGCTGTTTGTAGCTCCCAAATATAGTCCTGTGGACCACATGTTTGTGTCCCCTGAAGTGAATACATTGAAGTTCTAGTCCCTAAGGTGATGGTATTTGCTGTTGGGGCCTTTTGGGAGGTGATTAGGTCATGAAGGTGGAGCCTTCATAATGGGATAAGTGCTTTTATAAGAACAAACAGAGAGAGCTCGCTTCTTCTCTCTGCTCTCCACCCTATGAGGACACAGCAAGAAGGTGGCTGTCTGCAAACCAGGAAGAGGGCCCACACAAGGCACTGAACCTGCCACCACCTTGATCTTGCTAGCCTCCAGAACTGTGAGAGATAAGTGTCTATCATTTAAGACAACCAGTCTATAGTACTCTTGTTGCAAGAGTGCAAACTAAGATATATAGTAAGATCCAGCTTTAAATCTAGTAATTAAATATATATGTGTGTACACCTATGTATACATATACACTATATAATTGTGTATATATTGACAAAACACATAATGTGCTAAATTGCAAAACAGAAAAAAAAGGATGCAACATGTCAACATTTCAAAGTTTGCTTCAAAAAGCACCATGACTTTCTCCAAGGTGTCCAAATCCTTCAACGTGAACAGTCTGAAAACCATCACCTGGGTATATTTCCATAGGCTGTTCCAGGAGGCACTCTAGAGGTACTAAGACCCTTCACAGAACCAAGCATCACTGTTTCTCCTGTCAGGGGTACATGGGGCTTCCCAGCGGATTGTAGTGGGCCCAAAGCAACCACATTATCATGACCCTCCTTTGGACTCCTAGACACTCACAGTTGATCTGTATGAGTCAGCACTTGGTGAAGACAAATTTTTCCTATTGCTCTCCACTGACTTCATACGTGCATGTCTTCACAAAAAGAGATTATTATGCTAGGCTTTGCTCTTTTTTCCCAAATAAAAAGCATACTGATATGCAAGCTGCATCTGATAAGAAAAATACGCACTATGGGCTGGAGTTCACTGTCTGGATACTTGGCTTATAACCCCTCGTAATAGGGAGGGAAGTGATCGGTCCCAACCTACCCTGGGTCACAGCCTCATCCTGGGTGCATGTCACCATGGTGGGTCTTAGAACTTCACGTATAAGCCGCCCCTTTTTCTTGTACCCGCCCCCTGCCATCAGTTGCACGGCTCATAAGACAATGTCAAAAGGCTACTATGAATATGTCTCACAGATTTATATCTTATAAGTCACAGCCACTTAGGAGCATTTAAAGTAATGGTTTTTCTGTTGATGGGAATGCAAATGGGTGCAGCTACTGTGGGAAACAGTACAGAGGTTCCTCAAAAAATTAAAATTAGAACTACCATATGATCCAGTAACTCCACTACTTGGTATTTGTCCAAAGAATACAAAAACACTAATTTGAAAAGACATGTGCTCCCCTATGTTTATTGCAGCATTACTGACAATATCCAAGATATGGAAGCAGCCCAAGTGTCCAATGATAGATAAATGGATAAAAACAATGAGACAATGTGGCACACACACACACACACACACACACAGAGGAATATTACTCAGCCATAAAAAATGAATGAAAACTTGCCATTTGCAACAACATGGATAGCTCTAGAGTTTAATGCTGAGTGAAATAAGTCAGAGAAAGACATACCATATGATTTTACCCATATGTGGATTTTAGGAAACAAAACAAAGAAAAGATAAAAAGAAAGAAAGAAAGAAAGAGAGAGAGAAAGGAGCAACCAAAAAACAGACTCTTAACTATGGAGAACAAAGTGACCCTGAGGGGAGGTGGGCAGGAGGATGGGTGAAACAGGTGATGGGGATTATAATCACAATTACCTTAACTGACAAGCACTGATTAACATATAGAATTGTTAATTACTATACCATATACCTGAAACCAATATAACAATGCATGTTAACCATACGGGGATTTAAAATATAAATAAATACATAGATACATACATACGTCAATTAAGAGTGCATGTGTGAGGCATGACGTAGCCTGCAGACAATGCTTACAATGACATAAATTCCTTCACCCCCCTCCCCCATGGTAAGTCTGAAGTTCATGAGCAAAAAAGCAGGGCTCTGTCAGAGCCGGGCGCACACCTGGGCAGACCTAACCCATCCCTGAGTGGGCACGGATGGACCTGCTTGCTGGCTGTGTGCAAGCTCACTGGCTCCCAGGACCACATGCTCTGGCCCTGCGGTGTGGCCCCCAAACACAGAGGTAATGTAGTGGACTCCCACAAACCCCAGGTCCTAAATGGGAAAACCAGGTCAGGTCTGCTCCTTGGGAGAAATGTCCACCATTAGGAAACATCAGGGGAGATGTTGCTCAGCAGTGCTAAAAGAAACCTTTAAAAAAAAAACACAGTTATGTATTTACTTTAGAGAGAGAGAGCATGAGCAGGAGAGGCAGAGAGACAGGGAGAAAGAATCTCAAACAGACTGCACTGAGCGGGCAGAGCCCAATGCAGGGCTCGATCTCATGACCCTGAGATCAGGACCTGAGCAGAAATCAAGAGTCAGTTGCTTAATGACTGCACCACCCAGGCACCTCTGAGAGAAACCATTTTTGAATGGAGATAGCAACCAAAAGAAATAGGAAGAGAGAGAGGACTATCTTGTACTGGAACTTCTAACTGACCTAACTACGGTGGGCTCAACCCTTCCAACGGTGGAAGCAGGGACGTCCTGTCTGATGGAGGAGGACAGTGTACTTGGGAAATCACAACTTCCTCCTGAGCCCCCAAAGGTAAAATAAACAAGCTAGACTTGCTTTAAAGTGTGACCTGAGTCAACATACACACGTATAGATCCCACATGTGAGGATAATCAGTGACTGGGTATTACTCAGCACAATGTCAGAAAACTCTGGTCCTCACTGTTAACAGAATTTTAAGCATTCTTTGAACAGTATCCCATATCTAACACCTGTGGAAGTATGAAAAATATGTCAAAAACACCCATTTTCAGAGTACTGGGGGGGGGGTTAGTTAATAACAATGACAACAGCAACTAATACTCACAGAGCGCTCAGTACTTACTAGGCACTGTTCTGAGCACTATCTCTATACCAACCACTTCATCACCACTACTAGCTTCTGAGTGCTAGTAGTGCCCCCATTCTACAAATCAAGAAACTAAGGAGTAGAAAAGTCATCCAAGGTCACACAGGTGGCTAGTAGCATTTTGGGCTCCAGAGTTCACTCTTTTTTTTAATTTTAACCAAGGAAGTCACTTATTGAGTCCTTACTCTTACTCACCAGGCTTTGCTGCATCCCTGATCAGAAAGTAATTTAAAAGCTTTAAGAGAGATTAAAAACCTTTCACAAGATTCTGCCCACTTTATAGTCAGTATCTCCATGATAAATCTAACAAGGGTTAGTAGAAATTACTAGAAATATAATATAAATTATTCTAAAAACTTGAATAACACAGATTAGTTTCTGACTTCTCTACCTATGGCAAAACGGATCTTCACCACTACAAGTGGTCCAGATGCACGTCTGTATCCCACACCTGATAGTGGTGCCTTATTGCCAAAATAGACACGAAAGGACCCTCTCCCCAGATCTTGGGATAGGGTTCTGCCTGTCCTGTACCATCTGTCCTTCAGATACCCTGCAACCCCTCCACACTTGCACCAAGGTCCCACAACGGGCACTCCTTACCTTTGAGATCAGTATAATTTGGTTTACGGCAACCAAATCAGACAGACGCGAACTTAGCATCTACTGGATATAAGGCCCTGTGACATGTGCAGTGAAGAAAAAAAAAACTCAGGCAACAGTGAAGAACTGAAAGACTGTTAAATAAAAGTAATGTAAAGGTCCAAGTAGAAGAGATTGGAATATAAAATTGAAAGGGCATAAAGGGAAAGGATAAAACCTGAGATCCCTCTTCAAGAAAGAAAAACCACTCCGGCATCAGCACCTGAGGCTGAAAAAGCAGCTCATGAAACCCGTCTACCCTAGTGGTGGGACTAGAAAACAGTCCAGCCACTCTGGAGATCAGTTTGGTTGCTTTCCTTAGAAAGTTTAAACATATACTTTACCATCTGACCCAGTAATCCCAGTCTGAGGTACTGATCCAAGAGAAAATGAAAACTTACGATCCCATAAAAACCCGTATGTGAATGTTATGGGAGTTTTATTCATAATTAACCCAAACTGGACACGACCCACGTGCCTTTAATTGGTGCATGGAGAAGCAAACTCTCTACACAAGGGAATACTAGTCAGCAACGAAGAAACAAATCACTGATCGACAAGACTGTATTTCGGGTGCCTTAAGCTAAGTGGGAGAAGCCAGACTCACAAAGCTACAGACTGAATGATTCCATTTCTACGACATTTGGAAAAGCCAGAACTGTAAGGACAGAAAACAGACCAAGGGTTGCCAGGGGTGAGAACTGAGTGGAGAGACTGGTTACATGGGTGGGGCGCAGGGGGGGACACAATGGAAATTTAGGGTGATGGAAATTTATATTGTGGTGGTTACACAACTTTGTACTTATCAAGATATATCGCTGTATGCTTTTTAAAAGACTGAAAATTAGTGTGTGTATTTTATACATCAATAAATCTGACTTTTAAAAAAAAAAACAGTGCTCAGCAATTACGCCAACAACATTTTCTCATGGAATGGGGCTATTTCTTTTCTTCTACAAAGTTCTACAAATCACTTATTGAACGTCCTCTATTAACTCCCTTCCCAATTTCTTCTCATTTATAAGAAGATTACTGGTTGTTCATCTGTAGGAGAAAAAGCTCCTTTCGGCATATAAAATATCTTAAAGTAACCTCTTTAGGTAAATTATAGGAACTCTTCTGTATTAAAAATAGACTTGGGTAAGTGCCTCTTCGTCCTCATGCTAAATATGTGTCTGCTGATCACCGAGGGAAAATAGGCAGGTAAGACTCCAATGGTTCTGTCCATCTACACAGATGGTCACCATAAAAGCATTAAATCGCCAGGAAGTTCAAGTACTACGTCCCTTATACACTGAACTATACTGAAGGTAAACCAAGGTTTCTGCTAAAGTCTTTAGGCAAGAAGCAAATCTAAAATACATCTTGACTTTCACGGCAAACCTTTAGCAAGGTAGGAAAATCACAGACATCACAGTCCTATGAACTATGTCACTGTACTACATATGCAGACTAAAAACAGTATGCACGATTCTGGTTCTTTCCTTCATTCAATACCCAGCACATACACGGTGACCGTCCATGTGTGCAGACACAACAGATACAATGACAAACAAACACCCCCGTCATTAAGCAGCTCACGTTCACTCAGGAGTAATAGACAAATTATAAGGACATGAATGCACAAACAGACCACCCGATCAGTTGATAATAGACTATAGGTTTATAAACACTTGCGGGGAGCAGGGTAAGAGAAAGGGCAACTTCTACTTTAGTTGAGGAGGTGTCTCTAAGGAGACCTAGAAGAACTGGGCGAAGCAAGATGGTGAGCCTGGGAAAGGAGAATGGCCAGGCAGGGGAGAGGAGAAAACAGTGCAAACCCTCAAGTTTTGAGATGGAGTGTGTCTGCGTGTCCAAGAGACAAGTGAGGTAGGTGTCTGGTATGGCTGGAGGGGAGTGAGGAGAGGGGGTGCAGCGGCAGGAAATACTGGTCGGAGACAGTGGGTGCCGATCAGACAGGCTCTGTGCCAAAGAAGGACTTTGGGTTTGTTCAGAGTTACCATAGGCCACCGTTGGGTGTGGGAAAGGAATGACATGATCTTGATTTAGTTTTAAAGATTAACTGTAGTTACACTAAGGAAAATGGGCTCTAGGGGCAGGCAGATGGGGAAGTGGACCAGAAGAAGGAGATGGGAGAAACTGATAGGAGGCCACCCCAGCCACCCAGGCAGGGGTGGACAAGGGGGAACAGTGGAGGAGGTGAGAAGAACCACATGGGAAACCAGGAGCATGTCTTGCCACTGACCGAGACGCAAGGTGCCAAGACGGTATCCTCAGTAGCAGCCAAGCGAGTCCATAGAAAATGTTTATGACATTCCTACCAGGGAGTGAGAGAGGCGAATTCAGACAAAGGAAAGGTGACTTTAACCCAAACCTCATTAGTCCCTAAGACGTTAAAAGCTTTATTGGGTTGAGAATGGACTCAGGAGGGACGCCTAGGTGGCTCAGTGGATTAAAGCCTCTGCCTTTGGCTCAGGTTATGGTCCCGGGGTCCTGGGATCGAGTCCCGCATCGTGCTCTCTGCTCAGCAGGGAGCCTGCTTCCCTTCCTCTCTCTCTGCCTACCTCTCTGCCTACTTGTGATCTCTCTCTGTCAAATGAATAAATAAAAAATCTTAAAAAAAAATGGACTCAGGACCAGTTTAGATATTAATTTTATCTTGCAATAGCATCCCCACTGACGAGGTTATTTACTATACACAGCTAAGAAATGGATTTCTGTAAGAGACTATATATTCCATTAGTGAACTTTCCAGGAAACAAAGATTTCCAGCGAAGCTAATAAAAACTTCAAAGCTTTACCAAACATATCCACAACGCTTTGAAGAGCCCCTGTATCTAATCCTTGCTAAAAGAAAAGAATGTCGGCCAGATTGAAGAATATGGTTATTCTTTACCACACTCACAGTATAAAAGACCTCCGTCCGATGGGAAGCAGAAGTCAAATTAGAAGACTCTAATTAGTTTACATGTTAAGGCCCTTTATATAAACACTGTTTGTTTGACACAACCCACATCAAAGCATTTATCTGCTTCACCGATTATGTTCTGCAGCTGCCCCAAGATTTTTTTTTCTACGATTATGTATTTATTTGAGAGAGAGAGAGAACATGAGCAGGGGAGAGAGGTGGACCGACCCCCCCACCACCACCACTGAGCAGGGAGCCAGATGCAGGGCTCAATCCCAGGACCCTGGGATCACGGCTCCCAGACACACCCTGCCCTAAGAGCTCTATGTTGAGGAAGCTCTTGCTGAGCTTGCTAAAACTGGATCTAACCTAGGAAGAGGCCAGGAACAGAAATGTACAACGGAATCAAGGTTGGTGTCCACAAGCCGGAGTGAGGTGCCGTGGCAGGAAGACCCATGAGGCTCAGCTCCCATGTTACGGGACCCTGCGCACGTCTCAGATCACATCTGTTTCATCCAACACGAGGTTCCTGCCCGGGATCCAAAACACAAGGAAAAGTTTAAATTGTTTTGATTGGCCTAACTGTAGCCTGCTAATATACACAAGGTCTTCCAGGAAGATATCACTCCCATATTTTCCATCTTTTCCTCCTTCTTACCCCTAATTCAACAGCACAGAGCCTGATGAGAAACCAGATCAAAACACACTTAGGGACGCCAAGCACAGGAACCTCTGCAGACACCAGGCATAAACTTCACTTTCAATCTGTTGCTGTTGGTGAGAAAATGTTTCAGTCCATTGGAACCATCTGAGTTTGAAACCATCTTATAAACATAGTCTGCTTTTGGTTTTTTAAAGGTTACTAAAAAGAAATGAGCTCCCGAAAGTCACCATAACCTCTTCAGCTTCATCAGCAGCCAAGAGAAAAATGTCCTTTCTGGAGGGCCTAGGACACACAGGAGCCAGACGAGGCACTTCATAGCTCCCTAGTGTCTCCTCTTGGTAGACACAGGAAAGTCCTCTGGAAAGTCCTTTCATGGTTTTCCAGATGTCTTCCTAGATCCTTATATCTCTTCAGATATATCCTTGGAAAGATCTGTTCTAAAACAATCCACTGTTTTGCTCTACAAGATTTTTTTTATTCAAATCTCTGAATTTAGTGACTTTTCCCACAGTATCAGCTCTTAAAGACAAATTTTTTCCTGGCTTGTTGCTTTAAGATGTCAAGATGTATTCCACTTTTCTAATCTTGACTTAGGACTTCCTTCACAAAGCCCCTCACTGTTACAATAAACAGATGTTTCTGCCTCTTTCCAGAAGACAGCAGCAGTGAGCCTTTAGCCTAACCCTAACCCTAACCCCAGGTCATCCATTCAGATATGCACCTTATTTCTTCCCGATGGTTCCAGACATATCTTCTCTATCTCTGTTTTTTAAAAATCTCAGAGCTAAAACACACACATACCCACACAATGTCAAATCCTCTGCCAAGAATGAATTAGTGTGGTTTTCTCTTTGGATTCATCTGTAATGACCTAAAGATGTATCATATCTGGACTCTCAGAGGTCTGCTAAGTATTAACCACAATGATGTGACAGGTTAGAAAACTGGGTCAGTCTGTACCTCCATTATTAATCCAGTCTGCTATCACTTCTTGGTGAGATTCTATTAACACGTTCTGAAACTGTCACTGACCCACTTGAGAAACTAATGGAACTTAGAAGCTCCCTCTCTAGAAATATTGCAAAACAAAATGGTGGCTATAATTGCCTTTCTAGAACATGAGTCCACAAACCGCAGCCCATGGACTAGCTGGGGACCACGGCCTATTTTTCTAGGCAAAGTTTTCTTGGAACACAGCCCTGCTCATTCATTTCCCTATTATCGATAGCTGTTTCCATGCTACAGTGTAAAGTTGAATATTTTTGACAGGAACCCATAGAGCCTGAAATGTTTATTTCTGGTTGTGTACAGAAAGTTTGTCCACCTCAGCTTTTAAAACCAATGACTTTGAAGACAATGCATGTAAATCCTACCTGTGTGGTGTTGCAAAGTTACTTATCTAGATTATCGTTTTCCTCAGTTAAAATGACAGAGTTACATGCAAAAGTGCCTGTTACTGAGATTCAGTAGGCAAATAATATATGTCCCCTTCTTCTACTGACCAACCATCTCCCAGTCCTCCAGTTCCTGGTTCAAATGTCTCCTCCTCGCTGTGGTATTCTCCTTCAGAGTTGAAAGTTCCCTCCTCTTAGCACCGTAAGTTATTTTAACACCAAATATCCCATATGCTCATTACTCACTTGCCTTTCCTCCCATTCTAGAATATGAATCGTCGTATCTTACTTACCTTTGTTTCTCCGGGGCCTGGCAAAATCCTAGCAAAGATTTTTTTCAAACAGTGGGTAAAGGAATAGCAAAATCAACACTAGAAATAGTCTTAATTCTAAAAGATGCCATGCAAAGATCATTAATGGCATCATTAGTAAATAATACCGTACTCTGGGGCACCTGGGTGGCTTAGTTGTCAGGTGTCTGCCTTCTGCTCATGTCATGATTTCAGGATCCTGGGATCGAGCCCCACATTGGGCTCCCTGGTCCTCAGGAAGCCTGCTTCTCCCTCTCTCACTCCCTCTACTTGTGTTCTCTCTCTTACTTTGTGTCTCTCTCTGTCAAATAAATAAATAAAATCTTTTTAAAAAATAATAATTATAACACCAAATTCTCCAAACTGAGTTTCATAAAAAATGAAGGGGAGGCATCAACTTAAGGTCACAACATGCTACATATTACAGCAGTTTTATCGAATATCCAACCATGTGTAGGTACAAAGAAGTCCTAGAAAGAAATAATGAATCTTGCTTAAATCCAACAACTTAAAAATATATATTGCTACTCAAGCATCTCATTTGGTTTTTAAGATTTTATTTATTTGAGAAAGAGTGCACAAGTCGGGGGGGGGCACAGGGAGAAGGAGAAGCAGGCTCCCCACTGAGCAGGGAGCCTGGCTTGGGGCTCAATTCCAGGACCTGGAGATCATGACCTGAGCTGAAGGCAGACACTTAACCCACTGAGCCACCCAGGCGCCCCTCCAGCCTCTCATCTTTAAATGGCAATGTAAAGTATGATTTTCTTTGTCTATAACAAGAGCCTGAATTTAGATTTCTAATATTAGTAACATACTTTAGCATAAAATGATGTCTTTGAAAAGATAGTCATTTTGGTTTTTCGTGGATTTAGTTAAAAAACATCCACTCATTTGAAGATTTATGAGTCAGGCCCTGAACTAGGCAGTGAAGATAGAACAGGAATGAGCTAAAGTTTTGGCCCTCACTCTAATAAAACAAAATGAGCTTAAAGAGATCTTGGAATTTTGACAAGATTCTTCTTTGAGTAACATATTCCATTAGTTTTCCATTATATTATATTCCATAAATAACTAAAAGGGCTTCCAAAATACAGATAGGTTTCCATATTGGATGGTTTCCTGGTGCTGCTACAACAGATTACTACTTATCTGGTGACTTGAGACAATACAAATTTATTACCTTATAGTTCTAGAGGTTAGAAACCTAAAGTGGGTCTCAGTCAGCTAAAATCAAGGCATTGGCAGGCCCGTATTCCTCTGGGGGCTCTATGGACAGAATCCATTTCTTTGCTCACCTGCATTCTTTGGCTTGTGGCCCCTTCCTCCATCTTTAAAGCAGCAAAGACACTGCAGAATTTATCACATGACATTACTCTGACACTGATTCTGCTGCCTTCCTCCTTCACTTCAGAGGACCCTGTGATTACATCGGACCCACCTCGATCGCCACGGTAATCTTCCCCTCTCAACATCAGTTGACCAGCAGCCTAATTCCTATTTGCAATGTCACCTAACACCGTCACGGCTTCCGGGGATTCGGACATGATTCTCGAGGGAGCCATGAAATTCTTCCCACCACACGCTGCTTTTTAGCAATCAGGTCAATGAAGCCAGCTCACCTGTAGGACCCCGTGTGAAACCTGGAGCACCATCACTCCTAGACACCGGTCCTCCCACCTGCTGGAATGTGGCTTCTTCCGGCAGCTCCCAAAAGCACATGGCCTCTGTCCCTCCACATGAGCCACTGTACAAAGTTGTCATTCCCACTCATCAAACTAGGTTCCAAGCACCCCCTCGATTGTTTTAATAATAAAGCTAATGAGCTTTCTCCGGTCTGCCTCGCGCTCCCCCAAACGGAGAGAAAGCCATGCCCTGTCTTCCATCCCTCTATTCTAGTGAGGGAGAAAAACCCTCCTTTGCCCACACGTTACCCTAAGATTTGTTAATTACAGTAAAGACATGTTCATCTATGTCCTGTTGCTGTGTTACTTCTGTTACCTCAACATACATACATTCGTTCACTGTTTTTAAAGTCCAAAGAACAGTGGGGGCACCTGGGTGGCTTAGTCAGTTAAGCCTCTGTCTTTGGCTCAGGTCATGATCCCAGAGTCCTGGGATCGAGCACCGCATTGGGCTCCCTGCTCAGTGGGGAGCCTGCTTCTCCTTCTCCCTCTGCCTGCTGCTCCCCCTGCTTGTGCTCACTCTCTCTCTCTGTGTCAAATAAATATTTTTAAAATAAAGTTTAAAGTTCGAAGGACAGAGGGGTGTGTGCGTGTGGATGTATGCACCCGTGTGCATATCAGAAACCCAAATGCTTAGTAGACACTCATCAACTAAGCAAAGACTGAGCAGTCTTTGACCATGACAGTAAAACAAAGACATGTTCCTGGCATCCTGTAGAGATTTCCTGTAGAGATTTCCTGTCATAGAAGGTAAGTGGAAAGAACTGGGCGGTGTGGCTGGCTCAAGTGGGGCAAGGGAGGTCATTCTGGGCCCCGAGATGTTACCTTAGGGGGCCACAGCAGCTGGCCTTTTGGATACCGAGCTGCCTTCTGGCTGGGGAGAGTCAGAGCCAGCTCTTCTGTTTTTGACAACAGCATCTGGCCACACAGGGGGCTCCATTCCAATTGGCATCCACCTAGGACGGAGTGCCCATTTGGCTGTATGGAGCAGATTTTCCAACTCCGTGTTTTCCTATCGGCACACTGTTGTGACCTTCGGGTATTGGAAGCGTCTACTGAGAATCAGATTGAGCCACTTGCACAGGAGTGCATCCCAGGTCATCGGAACCCGTTTGTCCACTAGGCTAGAGATCGCTTACCTTAAGAATACTTCTGAACAAAGGGTTATAGAATACTTGATCAATGGGGTATTTAACAATTGCTATTTAACTGTGATCATTTTGACAATATCAGAGCTAACCAATGTGAGCTTGAGAGACCGAACTGTACTGACCCTCTCTATGTGTCTCAGATACCCAGCATCCTGTTCCACAAATTCTCCCTCTCCCTTTCGCCCCTCAGCTCAGCTGCCACCCTGAGGACACAGATGTCAAAAAATATGTTCACTTTCCAGCCCCTCGGCACTCGTCTAGGCACAAGAAGTGAAAACTACCATAAGATTTCTCTTGCTCCTTTTCTCTGCCATGCACCGCAAAATCCCCAAACCAAAGAGAAGAAAATTCTATCAGGAGAACCAGGCTTGCCCAGCCCCTTACACCGAGCAACACCTGGGACACAGTTTCATTAGGAATTTATGGTCAACTGCCCAGATTCCATGAAGACAGAGGGAAAAGAATGGCGCTTCCCGTTCCAACAACATTCCTGGTGTTACCTGTGCCCTCGGGTGAAATCCGCCAGAAGCTCAGTCATGCCGGCTGCCCGCGCCTACCTTCACTTCTTAATGCTCTACCTTCAATCTGGAGAACCCCCAAATGCACAAGAAGACACCCCGGCGATCATCCCGCCTGGACCCCTCAGTCTATGGGAGAAGACGTGCTTCTGAGAAACAGGTTAACGCCCCGGAAAGGCTTTATTTTGTCGTCCTTACAGGACAGATGCCCCATCGGAAGCCAGAGCCTGTGCGTATGGAAGACCACAGGTCTGGGATCTTGCTGGAGACCTGCATTTGTGCGTGACAGTCGCACGGTGAGGGGAAGCTAGAGGAGTTGGGCAGCACAATGTAGCACACTGACCCAGAGTACAGACAACGAGCTTTTGTCCAAAGAGAAATAATTAAATGTAGTAGAAGCCTCAAGAGCTTGGTGAATGTGGAAACCCCAGCGCGCTCTTTGCCCTCCTTGGTTTCTCCTGCGGTTCTCCTTCTGCATCTTGGGACGAAGGGACCGTGAGTTGACTGAGGCTGAATGCGGGCCATCTCCTGCCTGTGGTTTCCGTGCAGCGGCCCACGTGTGAAATCAGAAACCCTGGGTTTACCGCTGTTTGTAGGCAATGGGGGGGAGTCTCTTGCTGGGCTGACTTTTACGGGATTCTCAAACATAGCGGTGAATAGATACCCTCATTGAGCATAGGACCGGCTATTAAGGCCGCTGAAGCCATGCTTTAAGAAAGAGTGGCGACCACAATCTATGTGCTCTGTTCCTCTCTGCATTCCTAAAAAAGATGGGATTTTTCACTAAATATTTTGTTAGAAAAACAATAACCTCAAATAAGAAGGGTTGAGTATAGGTGGGAAGGTCTAAGGACGCGTGAGGAGAAAGCCAGACATTTTCTAGACAACTGTGTGTTGGATGCAGTGCTCCAGGCCAGGGGTCCAGACCCATTAGTCTAGAAGTCTGCTACCTGAGGAAAGACCAGCTTCTAAAATACACAGTCTGAAACAAGCTGGAACACGGGTTTTGTCCAGTGGGGCCCAGAAGCCCTCTCCCACTCTAGCAAGTGCACCTGACCCAGCTGGCTTCTTGGAGGAGGCACCTGAAGGACCCCTTCAGTGACCAGTCAGGGTTATCCCATTGGAAAGGAAGGGGAAATGCATCCCAGATAGCAGGAACGGCATGTACAAAGCCGCGAGGTTGAAACTGAGCCTGGGATTTCCAGAAGCCGGAGAGTAATTAGGCATCACTAGAACATGGTACAACCAGGCGGGAGATGGAAGCCCGCATCCCGAGGCCCTGTATCCTACGCTGGGCCTCTAGACGTTAGCCCTGAGGTTACAGCCAAAGATTTCAACTCTATCAAATACCCAAGGCCTTTCAGACGGGTGATGCATTTCCAGATCAAGAACAGCAAGGCAAGGAAAAGAGGCTAGAGGCCCCTGACTGGGCTAGGATGCTAAGACCTCACCTGCCGGTTCCCTCACCGGAGCTGTCACAGGGCAGGAGGCAGGGCTAAGAGGGGGGCAGAGGACCACGGGGCCGGAAGCAGGTGGTGGTAAAACCAGAAAGGGGATGGCATGGGAAGAACGGAACTGGTGGAATCCGCCAGCATGGCTGCAAGAGGACAGGCTGTGGGGCGGGGGAGGCGGGCTTCAGGCACGTGAGGGAAGGCAGGGAAGACAGTTGGCAGCAAGTGTGTGACACAGAATGACAGCTTTCTAAGCACTTAGTGATGGGGAGGTAGACTCTAGCTGCTTCAGCACAAAAAAATCTGACAGGCAAAAGCAGGACAATTTCTAAAGTCAGAATGGTGTCCATGCATGCTTACATGAGAGAGAGAAAGAGAAAGACAGACAGAAAAGAAGATAGGGAGCCTAAGTCCACAGTTTCGTTAAATGAATATCTCACAATTGTCTCAAAATCATTCATCAGTTGACCAAAAGGTTAACTACAACTGTGCTTCAAAGTTAAAACCCTTGTACCTAAAATTTCCTTTCTGGATCATTTCCCTCAGCATCACAGCTCTGGAAAAGTCTGCCTACCTCCTTCTTCCCTAGGATCACCTTGGGAGGGGAAAGCCACAAAACCAAAACTTACCCTAAGGGCACCTACTCAAAGGTATTATTAGATCACTGGAATTGGATTTAATTCTCCCATCAGCCAGACTCCCTGGCTGCTATAAATCAAACTGGACGCTTTGCAATAAAGCTTCTCCTCTCTGTGCTCCTTTGAGTTCATCCGTTTATTTCAAAAGAGGCAGGCTCCCTAAGCCAGACGTTCTGCCTCCACATGACTTACCGCACACTTCCTCTCAACTTGACCAGAGGGGAAGACTCTGGTGACAACCAGCACACGCCCTTCCTGCTGTCCCCCCCCCACCACCACACCCACCCCACAACCTATCAGAGATGTTTCCTGGGAGGGGCAGGTGAACCCAGCAAGTAAAAAACTCTTGCCATGGACACGAACAATGGTCTTGGCTTTTGCATTTCTTCCATGTTTATTTAGAAAGAATCTCTGAATCTTTAAGTAGATAGCTTAACCTGTGGTCCTCGCTAGTGACCATACAACACACCCTGTCTCACCTTCCAAGACTGGGGTATGACAGCCCACAAACCACTAGTCAGGGAGCACAACCGCTAAGTCAGTACACCAGAGACTAGTCCTATCACCAAGGAACTTCTGCTTCGGTCAGGGAGATGCATTTATCATATTGTTAAGTCAACGTTATGGAACACCTACTGTGTACTAGGCACTGTTCTAGGCTCTCGGCAGTAAGTAGCCAATGAAACAAAAATAAATCCTTTGCCTCATGGAGCCAACATTCCAGTGCTAAGTGAGGACACAACTTTTCAACACATAATTAATAAAAGAAACTAAACCAGTGGCCTAAGGTAGGGACAACATGATGCTGCCTTTAGAAAAAGGGAGGAGGAAATGTTTCTTGCTGGAGTGAGGGAGGTTCCAAGAGGAAACAGGAGCCTAAAAACTTCATTAAAACTCAATATGCCTTTACAGGCTTGTATGTATTATTATCTCCAGGTATGGTCTTGGGCCATTCAGATATTTTTCCAAGAAGGTCCCCACGTTGTGTTTTATCTCATGTTTGATGACTATCTCCACTTCTGTCCCCAAGGTATGGTGAGGAAGCTTGGCTATGGGAGGTAGACGCTAGGGTTTCAAGAGTGCCAGAGAATGTGGGGTCCAAAATTCCTGTTGAGATCCCTAACACTCGGGTTTATAATCAACTCATGGTTATCTTATCCCTCCCAACCTAGTAAAACATATACCGCCCACTTCAGACAGCTTTTTATCACACTGTCCCCCTGGGTCACTCCCAGTTATCAGGTGAAATCCCTGATTCACCTGCACTAAGACCTCCCCTGGGAGCCAAAGGCGGAGTGTTGTTTGCCTTGTCAGGCCCTCTCCGTCCAAGGCCCACCGCTCTGAAAGCACCCTGAGCACCTCACCACCGTGGAAAGCACAAAACGACAAAACCCTCAGCTCTCCAGAGTGCCCCCCAAGAGCAGGAGGGCTAAGAGTGAGCCATTTAGGAAACCGGTTTGAGAATGAGAGTTTAAAGAAAGTTACCCCCCAAAGCATAACAAATGCACCCCAAATTCCAGGTGCAATAATCAAGCTGAATATCTTTGCTTAATTTTTTAAATGTGTGTAAAGAAAATAAGCAAAATAAACACTTCACTTCCTTTGGGACATCAACTGCAAGATTGTAGCATCAATCCCTTTTTGGTTTGAATGTATGAACCTAGAAAACCTTCTTCCCGGTTTAGCCAGGCTCCCCTTCCAAAATGTCCTTGTCAGACAGGTGAGCAGTTTCTACTGAAATATCTCCATTAGTGAAGATCTTCCTCAAGGCCAGCAACCTATTCATTAGACACTCAGGGGTTTCAACAATTCTCCAGATGTTTTCTCTCTACCTTTTCTTACAGAGAGCAATGGGTGGGGCAGAGGGAGAGAATCTTAGGCAGGCTCACATCCAGCGCAGAGCCCGATGTGGGGCTTGAGCTCACAACCCTGAGATCATGACCTGAGTCGAAAACAGAGTCAGATTATTAATCCAATGAGCCACCCAGGCGTCCCTCCAGATGTTTCTTTATATCCTCAGCGCATTGGCCCTAGGACTGATAGGACTTAAAAAGTACATCAGTATGAATTTAAACATGCCTCCTTTTCAACTGTAAATCCAATAATTTTGAGAAGATAGGATACATAAAATGAGAATTGGCAAGCAGGAATTGTGACTGTCCCTAAGAACAAAATATGGTGAATGGACTTTGGAAAGATAATCTGTAGGAAAACAGTAAATGAGAAAAGAGCCTCAGAGAGAACGAGTCTCATCGGGGTGAGGCCATCGCTTGTCCTGGGGCTTCCAAGGAGTCAGGACCAGGAAAGGGGCTAAGGTAGCTGATTATTATGTTTTATCAAATTTATGTGTGATTAAAAGCAGTCCCTGTACTTTAGTAAGCATTTGTAACACATCTTGAAAATTCCAACGTTCTCTCTCTACACGTGGGGTTGTCGCACAGAATGGCCAAGGAACACACAGGCTGTCCAAGAAAAGGAGTAAATGCTTAGCTGGTTCACACATTCGTCAACAAGTATGCCCATCTGGAAAAGCAGATCCAAAAAGACTATGCTGAGTTTTTTTTTTTTAAATCACATATCTACCTTAGTACAGTACCAGTTATTTTTTGCATGTGAGAGAAAATACCCACAATTCTCAGTTTTTTGTTTGCTGCTTTTGCTGCTGACCTGCACAGTACTAACCAGTACTGCAAACACATTCTGAAATGATCAATAATGACCTTTTATTGTGGTACTCAAAACTCAAAAAGAATTCACCATTTCTTCTGGTCTCCGGTGAACTAAGGCTAGGGGGTGGGTAGTTTTAAAAATGATAGGATGCAGGGGCGCCTGGGTGGCTCAGTGGGTTAAGCCTCTGCCTTCAGCTCAGGTCATGATCTCAGGGTCCTGGGATCGAGCCCCGCATCGGGCTCTCTTCTCAGCAGGGAGCCTGCTTCCTCCTCTCTCTCTGCCTGCCTCTCTGCCTACTTGTGATGTCTGTCTGTCAAATAAATAAAATCTTTAAAAAAAAATTATAGGATGCAATTTCCAAAACTGAGAAACATATACACATGAGAGATCGAATAAGCCAGTTTACATTCATATTAACCTCTGAAAATACTGGACCACACCCTACTTTACCAATATCCCTCATTCTCATGTGACCTTGCACAGAAGAACTTGAAATTGACACACAAGTTTCTATAATCCTCTGGGGTTTTTTTACCTTGGTAATTTCAATCATGACCAAAATTGTCTTGATTGAACCTACTTTAAGCTGACTTAATTTGAAATATTTGCAAAGAGCTACCGCCAGCAACCAAGGTAACCCCAATTACAGCACACAGTTTCCTTTCTTACCCAAAAACCAGCTCAGTACTGTTGCAAAGTTACGTCACACAAGCATTGCAAACAGTTCACCCACATCTGCAGAGGAAGCGACAACATCCCCAGACCAAAGCAGATCTTTCCAGTGCCAATTATGCCTCCTTTATCTTGATAAGAAGGCAGCAAATCAAATTATAACAGACAAACAAGCTATTACCATCCAAGGATGCACTGAAAATTTCTAAGATCTTGTAAAATGAAAAGTGCTGTGATTTTTAATACTGTGGGATCAGCTAGTTCCATTTGTGAGTGCTTTACTGTTGTGAGCACATCTGCCCCTAGAGACTGTGTCCCCACTGCTGACAACTGGACACCCTGTTCTCTGGACCAGAAAGAGAGCAGCTTCAAGAAGCCAGAAATCACCAGCCTTCCCAGGTGATCCAACACTAGGTGTAGTGTGGGATGGCTGCCCCTGCCGCAGCCTGGAATCTGAAGATCCTATTCAGAACCCGGGTTTCTGTCTCTTCTACCTGCTTCCTTTATCTGATGCCAGACTCCCCAGGATCTCCGTTTGCCCTGCTTGGCAGCGGCAGAAGACAATGCTTTCCCGGTGTTCCTCATTTCACACCAGATCCTGCTTCACGTAAGCCAGATGCTTTGCCTTAGTTTGTTTCTTCCCATTCACAGCAGCAGCAAAGGGCGCTCAGGTACGGAAATGCACACAGATGTGCTACACGTGAGAGAAGCCCTTTTTACTAGGCTACAGAGATGTCCATGGTGACATGGCCCCAAACACTCGCCCTCTCCCACCAAACTCTAGCCTCTGGAGATGCTCAATTGAGCCCAACGGTCAGGATATACCTAAGTATATGAACACATTTTTAAACCATGGACTATCAGGCAGCCATCAGAACAGGAAAATATGAAAAAGAGAAATATTAAGATTACAATATATACATGAACGCTGAGAAGAGAGAAAACTACTGAAAGGAACAGAATTTCACATTGTTGCTGATTACAGAGTTGCTGATCACAACTTTACCCGAAGTATCTCTACATATGGATGTGGGTGTGGAAATTCTGAAAGCAGAACATACATACGTATATAGTGCAAATAAACTGAAAGAAGATGATCATTGACTATTACATTCTAGGAGTCTATGAGAACAGTGGCAGAGCTCTTGCCAACCTGAAAACGCCTGACACTTTAGGGGTGCCTGAGTGGCTCGGTTGGTTAAGCAACTGACTCTTGATTTCAGCTCAGGTCATGTTCTCAGGGTCCTGGGATGGAGCTCCACACTGGGGACTCCAAGCTCAGCAGGGAGTCTGCTGGAGACCTTCTCTCTCCTTCTCCCTCTGCCCCTCCCCCAACTCAGGTGCACACACACTCTCTCTCTAAAATAAATAAATAAATCTAAAAAAAAAAAAAAAAAACCTGACACTTTAGAATCACATAATGTTGTCACTAGAAGGAAGCTTCACCCAACCTTCTGATTTTACAGATTAGTAAATTCATAACAAAAGTAATTGAGTGACTTGTGCATTCATCGGCAGGACGGAGATGAGCCCGGGGACCCGTGATTCACTCATGAATCTGTCCTCTTTTCTACCCAGCACATTGCAAGGGGCTCATGCAAATAAATCAGGGATCCTCCTTCTCTGAGTAGTCACCATCCAAATCTCTACGAGGTCATGAGCTCTTTTAGGGAAGCATGCTTTCCAAACACTAAAATACTTCCTAATAACCATTTCATGACTTGAGTCCCCATTCAGAATTCCATCCTTGTCCACAGCCAGTGTCTGTGCCTGGTCCTGCCTGTGAGTGAGCATCTTGTACCTGCCACCGAAGGAAATGCGTCTGCTGCAAAGTTTGCAAATCTTGCCCCACAAATCCAGAATTTCATGAGGTTAATCCAAATGACATCAGAGAACTTCTGCAGTAACACGTAAAACAATGGCAAGTGGCGACTGAGCGTTCGATGAGGAAACAGTCATTTCAGAGAAAAATTTTTAAGTTGCTGGTAAGATAGGAATTTTAATACAGAGGGAGTTTAATATTAAAGAATCTAAAAGACCCAAAGGAAAATGACTAAGACCTCAAGTATTTTTGTAAAACTAGCCATCTTGAAGATGTGATGTAAGTGTCAAATGTGATTTAAAAGTACCACAATATGCAGTCATACAATTCTGTCCAAGAATTTACTCCTCTCAAAACACTCAATATTTGAGTTTTGCATTGTTCATTTTAAGAGATAGCCATGGTCAAAATGATAATCTAAATTTTGTTAAATATAAACTGAAATAAATCTATTTTCATATTTTTCAGGGTTTTTGTTTTTGTAAAATAAAATCCCAAAGCTTCTTTTCATTAAATTATGAAATATTGGTCTCAACTTAACTGCATTCACTTTAAATGGTCTTTTTCTGGTTCTAATTATCCTTGGATAACAAGAACCTGCTGTAGAATCTTCAGAAAGAATTTCTTAAATATAAATTGGTAATGTGAAGGATATTTATATCATTTCAAGCCAAGCCTTACATTTTAGAAGCAAGAAGTTCAGATCCAGAATATGAAATACTAGGGGTCACTGTGTTTTTACTTTGCCCCCTCTCATCAAAAATAAAGTATTTCATATCTTATTTTATACAAAATAAAAACAAAAGTTACAAAATCACCAATGAGTGATGACTACATCCATCACAATTCTCCTAAAATGTGTGAAAATACAACAATGTATTTACCATCCTGAATTAATAATTAAGTTTCTAGTTTTACATCTTATTTTACTTGAACAAAATCATGGAAAAACCTTCACAAGTTTCTTAATAGCAGCTGATTTGCATATTGTGATTAGTTCTATCACCTGCAATTATCTGTAGGGCTGCATAATTTGTGGTCCAAACTTCACCCGAGAACAATCAAGTTAGCTGAGTTTTCCTATGTTCAAAATATTTATTACATGAAAATAGTTAATATTCAGGGCTGTCTAACATTCACTTAGATAATGAAAGCTATTCTGGTCTCATAAAAACACAAGGCTTTATTTTAGAAGCATCAATTATTCAGTGGAACATTTTCTTCTAGAAGAATAAGGAAAGTAAGAGAATATTTCTCCCATTAAATAAAATTGCAACATTCTTTAACAGAAAAGTATTTTTTTCTTTTACTTTTTAAATCTGTAACAATAGTACAATCTAAATAATCGATGAGGAACAATTTAAAATACGCACGATGATAAGTTCAAAATTCACTTACTAGGGACTTTCCAGCTTCTGTGACCAAAACAATAAACAATTTATGATTCAGTTTGTTTACTAATCTTGTCTCAAAGGTCAAGACCAAGATTAGCAACTCCTTAAATGTGCTTATCTCTCAAATGAGCACAAATGAACAGCTCAGATTAAGATTGCAACTAAAGTTCCTTCCGGGAAGAACCACCAAGTCCCAGCTCCCAATGCCACCGAGGCTGAAGAAGGAAGCTGTGGAAAGCCTGCCATGCTCTACTGGAGACACAGGAATTACATCACGACTGTGATTTAAGAATGTGAAGCATAAGCTCAAAATCACCTCTGATATTGAGACTCCCATGTCACACATCAGATGTACCTTCGGCAGGGGTTCCCTGCCAGAAATGGAGGGAGTGGGCAGTGGGAAGTGTGTTGGCCAATGTACAACTGGAAATTCAAGGGCCAGAGGAGTCCTTGCTCTATATGAGGGCAAGTTACTATCAAGGTTTGGGAAGAACTTCAGTTGTTCTATGGGTCTAATGGGGGGGAGGGGGAGGGCAGCTTGTGCAGGGGTGGGGGGGTGGCTTGTGCAGGGAGGGCTTGATCAAATCACAGCAAACAAGAAAACAGGAATTTTGCTCCTTAATTTTGCCAGCTCACTTGGAGCCAGATGTTCATCAACATGAAGGCTGCCTTTAAAAGGAAGTGTATTATTAGACTTACTATCAGCCCTAAGAGATGATGTGATTAAGATGAGAAGAAACCAGACTCGCTATCCCCTGCTCTGCTGGGCAGTGTTCCAAGACACAAGAGAGACAGAGCCTTCCCGGCCATGGTAGCAGGTGGGCTCAGGAATCTGCCAGACATCCTCAGCCGCTTCCCAACCAGGACAAATCACTCACCTCTCCAAACCACTTTATTCTTTTGTAAAAAGGGTATAGGAACAAACTCATACAATTCTTACAGCATTAAGCGTCAAGCATGCAGCACAGCGCTTATCAGAAACAAAACATCCAGATGGTTAGTTACCATATTTTCCTGCTACATACAGAGTATAATAACTTTCTACTTTTGCTGAAATTTCAGGGAAGCTGCATTAGATGCTTTCCCTAATTACAGCTGATCTTTTCCACCTAGAACTGTGATGAGGAATTCTTTGTTTTTCTATGAAAATGTAGAAAACATAATACTTCAGAATGTAGCTTTCCAAAGTCCTTTTTCCTAACAGTTATCCAGAACAGATACCACCCATCAGGCTTGGGTTTAATGATTACTAACACAGACATAGTCCCAGGCACCTGAAGTGTTTTCTGTATGTTAATGCATTTAAAATTCATAATAACCCTCTGAGGTAGAACTGTCCTTATCTGCATTTTACACATCAGGAAACTGAAACACAGTGCCGTTTAGCAACTTGTCCAGGCATCAGAGCCAAGTCAGGATTCAGGTAAAGCAGGGAGGCTCCAGAGCCCACATGGGACCTCTGTTTTGTGAATTTATTTGGGAGATGGGGAGAGGAAATGCAGAGAAGGTAGAAGGGGGGAAACACACACACACACACACACACACACAAACCTCCTAGGAGTCTGCCAGCCCACACACACATACACTTGGAAGAAAATTTCAGTTGTGAACACATCAACGAGTCCATTCTCACTGGCTGGTTCTTCAAATAAAAATGTTCAATTTCTTATTAAAAGGGCAGTCTTTTTCTAGAGCTACTTGGAGAAGTAGGGGACAAGAGGAGCCTGGGCACCAAACGAGAATGGCGTCGTCATGCAGTAGCAAAGAAAGATGAGACTGGGCAGAGCTGTCTTTGGAGAGAAGGGTGGTCTAGACCTTGCTGCAGTCTAGACCCTGTGAATTCCAGATTTAGCGCCCTCTGTAGGAACCATCCCCAAAGTATTCTTCTTCAATACATCTTCACTCGTGAGGAAAGCCAGAAGAGCAGGGGCAGCTATGGAAGCGCATACGGAGGTGCATGCGCTTGGGCTGCACAAGTTCATTACCAACATTCATCAAATCCTCATTCATCACTCCATACTATGCCCTTTTCAGAGGCAAGTCTAAGACACAGAGTGCTTTGCCCCAAGCCACAGAATTATATAATTGAATTTTATTATATAATTGAAATTCCAGTTTCTAGATGTTATGATAGGTTAAGGAGTCCAGTGAGGTCCCTGAAAGACATTCATCTCCCCTGTTGCGAAGAGACCCCTGAGAGTTGTGATGGGTGACCACTGCACCCAGGCAGGAAGACGCATACCTGTGTACACAAGGATGGGAATAACGAATATTAATGTATTTACTGTTGTGGTTACATTGCAGCTGTTTTGGAAGTGGTTCCCAAAACATAATTTTTTAATTTTTTTTTAAGATTTTATTTATTCATGAAAGAAAGAGCACATGTGCAAGAGAGACAAGCACAGGGAGGAGCAGGGGAAGGGGCAGAGGGGGAAGCAGTCTCCCCAGAGAGCAAGGAGCCAGATGACGGATACGGGGCTGGATCTCAGGACCCCGAGATCACAACCTGAGCTGAAGATAGACGCTTAACCTGGGAGACACCCAGGCACCCCCCACAAAACACAATTTAATGCTTTCTTCCTATAACCCAAAGAAAAAAGGAAAACTGAAGAAGAATTTGGAATCTGTGGAAAACCTGGATGTGAAAAATTGACATGCTAACCAATTTGTAACTCGGGAAGGTGAATAATCTTGACGTCTCCCATGAAAAAACCCTGCGGCCTCGATCACATTACTTCAAAAAGGGAGTTTTGAAGGAAAATAAATTTTGAAGAAAAATAAATCCCATATTTTGTATTTTAAAAAAAAAGTCTAGGCGGCTAGATATAAACAGTGGGAAGCTCATTCATCCAAACAAATTAAAAATTGCTTAAAGCTTTCTTCAAGCTCTGTTTCAGAATCAAGAAACGGCTTAAGGGGCGACAAGGTGGCAAAACTCTATGTGATGTGGCCGCACCTGTTCAAGCAAAGAAGAGATAGACAGGCTGGCTGGGAAAGCGCTCTCATCAAATGACACCGTAAAACTCTGTATTTTAATGTGCCGGAAAGACAAATTTGAACAACTGGTCGACAGGCTGGATTTAACTCAGCCCTTTCTCTTTGTCTGATAGCTGAATAAAAGAATGGATTTTAATAATTGAACCACTGCTGTTCAGTCACTATATTTTTCATGATAGCTCAGGACATGCTGAGGCCAAACTGACAGATTTTTTTCAGCAAGATTTGCTAAATTTTTTAGGGGGTGGTACTGGGGAGCTCAGGGGGGACACTGGATGTGAAGTGTCCACTCTTTGGACATCTCCAGGCAGGACGGTGGGAGGCGGCTCAGGTCCAGGCTCCAGCTCACCTGAGGGTCCCCGCAGGCCATGTCGTCAGGGCACTACGGGCTGCTGAAAATGGTAAGTTCTGGGGAAAACAAAGCAAACCTGGTTTGGATTCTAAACCCTCCCTTTAGACAAATGTGTGAGGAACTGGAAAATGATTTTCAAGGCTTACTCAACACCACTGGGCTCTGGCTTACCAAGGGAAGATGAAGGAAGGAGAGGAGGTTTCCAAACTCATGGTGGAATTTGCTATTTTCCTTCAAAAAGAAGAAAGATGATGCAACGAAGAGTAGAAATATAGATAAAGTAAATGAATTCACCTAAAATAAAGAGGAGGGGGTGCCTCAGTGGCTCAGTTGTTAAGCGTCTGCCTTTAGCTCGGGTCATGATCCCAGGGTCCTGGGATAGAGCCCCAGGTCTGGCTCCTTGCTCAGCAGGGGGCCTGCTTCTCCCTCTCCCACTCTCCCTACTTGTGTTCTCTCGCTGTGTCTCTCTCTGTCAAATAAATAAATAAAATCTTTAAAAATAAAATAAAATAGGGACTCCAAAGGCAGGCTTCTTCAGCAGATATTTGGGCCATACAGATCTGTTCCGTGCCTAAGACAAAACTGTTGAGATCAAAGAGGGGGAGCTTGAGAGTGAGACAAAGACAGTGCTCGCGAGAATGCTGAGATTCTAGCTTTGTTCGTGTGTGATGGAAACTCAAGATAAAACCAAGATCGTCATCAGCCAGTTGTTCACTGAGAAAGTCCTTTGATGAGTATTTCCCCGAAAACACTCTAAGCTACCACGCAATCCCAGGGTCACGAAGAGGACACACAAAATCTTTCCACCATCAAGAGCCTGAAAATGTCACAGGAAGAATCCTGGGCTTCCCCCCCTCTCTTGGTGAATCCCTCCCACAGCTTAGGAAGTAATGAAGAAAGTCATTTCCTCTCCATTATTTGTGTGGGGTGCTGATTGCTCACCCCTGCCGCCACAACCCCAGCCTAAGTTCATTCTTCTTGGCCACGAGGTACTTGAATAAAACCAAGTTTGAGAAGTGCTGAGTTTAACCCATAACCTCAAGGCGCATTTGAATACCACCAAGAGGAGGAAGGAGACAAGCAGGGGACACTGTTGGTACCACGACTTCCTGTTGTGCTTACTATACATTGGCCTCAGCCTGAACATAAGGCCCCTCCCCCAACAACAGAAGACCCATCAGCTTGGCCCACCCTTTCTCCGGAAGAAGAGGCCCAGCATGGTGCCCACTCCCCTGTCCACAGCACTGAGCACGTGACCCAGGCCAAAGGAATGCCTAAGACCTGATTTAGCAACAACAGGAAAAAAAGGGTCTCCTTTCGGGCTGGGTCCACACTGTAAGGGCTGCTGTAGCCATCTTTCAGACCCAAAAGAAAATGAGGCCAATATACAGAGCACACTCAAGTCCCCACAGAAGCCAGCTTTCCCCTTGGATTCCCTACTATGTAAGTCAACAAATCCCATGTTTGGCTCAAGCTACTTTGAGTTGGGTGGCTGGGTGGGAGATGACCAAGCCCTAATTTTCTTCAAGAAAACTGTTGCTTTTTTTTAAAACAGAAGTAAGAAAAACTTTACATCTAATAATATACTCAGATACCATTTCCAGTAAAAAAAAGATTCCTCTTTGGACAGGAATCGGTCACAAATATATTCATAAAACAGCCACTTATGTTTTGTAGAAAACTATTCTAACTTGATCCTTAAAATCTTATAAGTAAATGGTTTAATTATAAAGTTCCAAGGTATCCTTTTATATACTGTAAAGCTTCAATGCCTCTGAAGGATCACATCAAATACTTATTAAAGTATTACATCCTGTCAGACAGGACATGGTAGCATTAAAGAAATAATAATGATAACCACCAAAAGTGTTTCATAGCAATCTGTTCCCAGGCTTAAGCCTCATAAAGACTTGTAGAAAGGACAGAGGAGGTCCAACTCTGAATAAATGTTCCATCAGAATAAGAAAAGCTACTTAAAGCATAAACTCCACACCCAACTGCACAACCAAAGGTCCAAATGAAGCATTTACGTGTCCCTGGGGGGATGGAAGCCAAAACCCTCTCTGGAAACCAGCCACCGGGATGCTGACTTCCCTGCTGGCTTCTGCACTGACCTAAGCTCTGCCTGGGTCCAACAAGCAGCAACCAACCACCCCCCCCAACCCCGCCCCGCCACTGCAGGCAGGGGCCTTCTGCACCTGCTCCCCGAGGGCCACTTGTGCAGCCGCAGCCAGAACCGGCAAGTTAGCTCAGGCCACATAGCTGAGGTTCATCAGCTGTGGAAGAAATGATCAATGAGGTTATGCCATTCATAAATATGGCAACCCAGACAGGGATCAGTTCAAAACATATAGTAGAGACAGAGAAAATATATCCTTAAACCAACAAAGCTCACAGACCTTTAATCTCTCCTGACTTTCAAACCTACTGCCTGAGGCTAATCTGCTCCCCACTTCGCCTCAACTCCTCATGGAGCTGCCTCTGGGCTGCTCCACTTCCTGGTACAAACCCTCCACCTTCCGCCTGACCACTCGACGCCTTCCTTTCTGCAAATCTGCCTCCTAGGGTGGGCCTCAAATTCTAGAAGAACAGGAATGGAACCTTACAGGCCTCAATTCCTGGCCTGGATTCTAATGGAACGTGACAGGTTGCCGAACAAATAAATATTCGTTCAATGGATAAATCATATTTCCTGTCACTTCATTGTAAAAACAAGCAAAAGGAAGAAAATGATTTAAAAAAAAAATCCTTGCCTACTAGGATCTCAAGAAAGACATTCTAAAAATGTGAGGGAGCCTAATGTAGGCTGAGGGGCAATATGAAATAATCTAGGCATTCGTTCTTGATACAAGAGAAAGAGAGAGCTTAGTTTTTGATAGAAGGAAAACAGTTCTAACTTTAACCCATCCTGATTCTCCCCCCCATCTTCATGGTTTTTCATCGGTATTTTAAAAACTGCTCTGGGTTCAGTTATTGGAGGTTCCCTCCTAACACTGAATATGAAGCTAAGTCAGGTAACTCGGGTCAGTTCGGGGTCAAATACCAGATAGGGAGCCTGTCTGCTCTTCCTCCCCACAGGCTGGCCTGGCTGAGAGGGAGCTGTCACCCTCCGGCCATCTCTGCCACCTGTTGTCAGAAACCCGCCTCTTAAAAATCACATCTTCAAGCCCAAATGCATTCCTTTTCTCCACTCATGCGGTTCATTCATGACAAGTGAAGCGGGGAACGAGCAGGAGGACAGAACACAGGCCCCTCTGTCAGCCAGGCCTTCACCCGCACTCCAGCAGCCCCTGGGGCTCTGGGCTCAGAACAAAGACCCCAGCTCGCGGGGCCTGTGGGGGCAGACACATGGGCCCAGCAGCCAGGCAGGCGACTTCTGCTAAGTCAGTGGTCTCCAACTGGTGAGGAAACACAGTGGGAAAACCCTGCCACACTGGCTTTCTCGTCCCACCAGGATTCCCCAGGACCCCAAGAAATCCAGAAAAGGCAGAGCACTTCTCTCCCACCGAGGGAACCGTCAGGCGTGTTCAAGTACTGTGTATTTACTGCTGTTTCCTGAGTGTTCGTGTCATCCCACATCCATGTGTTGCAGCCTAATCCCCAGTGTGACTGTATCAGAGGTGGGGCCTGTAGAGGAAATTCATTCATTAAGGGTAGAACCCTCATGAAGGCGCTTCGTTCCCTTAAAAAGAGACGCCAGAGAGCTCCTTCCCCACTTGCGCCAGGTGAGGGCACAGCAGCAAGACAACCGCTTAGGACCAGGAGGAAGTGGGCCGGCGCCTGGATCCGGGACTTCCAGCCTCCAGAACGGCACGAAATTGAGGTTTGTTATTTAAACGTGCACAGTCGCTAGGATTGCGTGTTAGAGCCGCCAGAACAGACGAAGATGTTTGTCACCCTTGAAAGCGCGCTGGTGTATCCTTCCCAGCACCCCCCAAATCCCAACCACTCTTGCAAGGCCAAACTTGAAATTCCCCACGAGGTTTCTAAGGAGCCGACACTCGTCCCTCCATGCACGGCATCTCCCGCGTGTGTGTTCACGTCGCAGCAAAGCACGCGCTGGACGTGTAACGTGAACAGATTGTCCTACAATACTTTTGAAGGGCTCACCCCATGTCTCTTTCAATAGCAGAGATTCCATTTTCTCACATCCTCTTTTTTTTTTTTTTTAATCTCCCAAAGCATCTGACATAGGTCCTCATGTAGCAGGTTCTCCATTATCCGTCCCCCAAATTCCTTTTCAAGTCTAATTGCTCAGGTTATTGCTCATTTCCCTCCATTGTCCCCTTCATGGCAACCAAGACAGTCATATACTGGCAAAACCGAAAACTGAACTGCTGATTACTTTCACGTGAGGGACTGTGGGAAGGATGATCCTCGAACAAAGCTCTTCAAATGAGAAAGCCAGGAGAAGGTGCAAGAACTTAACATTACTCTGGGGATTTCATCCTGCGGTCACAAAACACACTCCGCTTTGGAGGGACAATGAGGAAGCATCACCTCTGTCCCCAAGGACTCAAAATAAACCGAGGAGAGAGAATGCATGAACAGAAAGGCAGAACTGAAGTCCCAGGCGAGCTGTGGATGTAAAACCACGTGGGCTCCCACACACACGGCTGGTGGTGCCACTCGGCCAATGTCAAATTCAGCTTTAAGTAGGCATCTCTCCCAGCACCTCCCCCTTTCCACGCAGCACACTTCTGAGCATTCGTGATCCTGAGTTTCTTGGTTCCCTGCTCATGTCTGTCTTTCTAGAACAGAAGCTCCATGAAACAGGCCTATTCTCTGTTCCCCCTTTATAGCTAAGTGTCCTGCACAGAACGTGTGTGTGAACCAATCAATGCCAAGAGGGCCAGTCCCACCACCATGGTCGGAGGTGGATGAAGGCAGAAAAGCTGTCCTACATCAAAGGAAGTTCGTGGGAGCAAACAGCCACCCAGAGGGACAGAAAAAGAGTCAGCCCCACCCCAGTGGTTCATCCTGCTTCCTCCTTTCACTTGCATAAAATACGGAGAGCTGCCACTGGACGGGGTCACTGGCAATGTCCTAGTACGGTGCCTGGTACTCAGTGCCTGAGCAATTACCATCACCTCCTCCCCTCTCCTCTTGAGCCAGGTGAGCTAGAGAACAGACACATGAGAAGCATAAAATCCTCCTCAGCACAATCCAATGGGCCCAGGTCACCAAGGAGGGTGGGAACAGAGGGAGCGGGGGTGGCAGGAAAGGAGGGAGGGCGAGTCCATGAACAGAATGTAAGCTTACACCAAATCAGGGCAGAACAGGGAGCTGTGGTGCGTTCCACACTTAACCTCCCACCGGCCATTCAAGTAATAATTCCATTTCACTGCTCTGTTCATCAATTCATCATCATTTCCTCCATCAGGGAGAAAAATCCAGAGGAATTTAAGACCTAACCTCCAAAAACGAAAGACAAGCATAAGCACCTCTCTGGAGTCCTGGGGCGGGAATAGGGTGTAATACATTTTTTTAAAAAATATTACCACTCACTTATGCACAGAGATGCCTGCTGTGGATCTGTTTAAACCATGTAAATGTGGTGCTGATTTTTAATGTATTATTATCTTTTGAAATGTAAAGGGAGTAGAAATGACAACCCCACAATTTTATTTTTGATACAAATCACAAAATCACAAATCACAAAATGTTGGAAGTTCTTTATCCCTGGATATTGGTAATTGAAGGAAAATGGGGGGGGTGGGTAGGAGGGAATTTTCTCCTTCAATTTGCAACTCTCCCAAAGAGATTTTGCAGTACAGTCAAAGATAACATAATCTGCATAAATATTCATGGTCAAAAGGAAAAAGGGATGCATGGCAGGCTACAAATGTCCCCCCAAAGATATTCATGTCTCCATCCCTGGTACCTGTGAACGTCATCTAATATGGCAAGGACTTCACCAATGTCGTAAACTTGAGGATCTTGAGATGGGGAAATGATCCTGCATTATTTGGATGAACCCAACATTATCTCCAGTGTCCTTAAAGGAGGGAGGCCAAGGGAGACGGACTCCAGAGGAAAAGGTGGGGTGAGGGTGAGAACAGACACTGAAGTGACATGTTTTGAAAATGGAACACAAGCCAAGGAATGCAAGCAGACACTAGAAGCTGAAGAAGACAAGGAAACATTCCTCCTAGGAGCCTCCAGGAGGAAGGGGCCTGGCTGGCATCTTGATTTCAGTCCCCCTGAAATTCATTTTGGACTTCTGATTTCCAGGACTGTAAGAGATGAAAACTATTTGAGTCTATAGCAATTTGTTACAATGACAACCATAAACTATAGTATGAGGGTTTGATTAAATTGCTTGGTCATACAGCTAGTTGAAAATGAGTAATTATAGGGGTACTTGGGTGGCTCAGTGGGTTAAGCTTCTGCCTTCAGCTCAGGTCATGATCTCAGGGTCCTGGGATTCAGCCCCACATTGGGCTCTCTGCTCAGCAGGGAGCCTGCTTCCCCCTCTCCCTCTCTGCCTACTTGTGATCTCTCTCTCTGTCAAATAAATAAATAAAATCTTTTTAAAAAAATGAGTAATTATAAATTCTCATACTCAAACATGTAAACTTCTAAGTCTGACCTAATGTGTGCTGTGTGCCTTTTCTCTTTGTGAAAGCTAGAGCTCTGGTTCCATTTCAGCCCAAGACCCTCCTGTCATTATTATATTCAAGATGGAATGGAAATCTATATTTTACTTTTATTCTATTATAAAGGCATGTTTTCTTGAATCTTATAGTGTGTTTAGTTCATAGATATAATTCTTATTGCAGATTAGGATTCAAAATATCTTTTGGGGGGTGCCTGGGTGGCTCAGTCAATTAAACATCTGACTCTTGATTTCAGCTCAGGTCATGATCTCAGGTCCTGAGCTCGACGCCTCATTGGGCTCCCAGCTCAACCAAGAGTCGGCCTGAGTGTCTCTACCTCTTCCCCTGCCCACATGTATGCTCTCGTTGTCTCTCAAATAAATAAATCTTAAAAAAAATATATCTTTCAGAATTGACTCCACTCTAATTTTAAAATAGGAATAAAAAACACAGCAATTCATCACACCAAACTTTAAAGAACACATTTTGTCTATGATCTACTCTGTGCCTCGGGCTGTATTTATTAGCTGATTAATATACGCTTAAGTCTGAAGGAGAACTCAAAGTTAATTAACTTTATTAACTGTATACCCATTGCTTTCTCTCCACTTCTATAAACTGTTTCAGTAATAAAAAACCAATGTTTGATCAATAAAGAGATGTTTGATCAATTGAGAGATGGGTAAACACATTAGCTCCCCCAACTTACCCAGGACCTTAAACTGTGATTTATCCTGAAAATATCCAAAAGCAATTACAAAAAGAGTAATAAAAAAGCTAAAGAGAATAGCCCCATGTTTGCTTAATCAGAATAATATGTGACAACTTGAAATTCTAAGAAAGAAAAGAGAGAATAAATTCAAGTAACTTTGTAGCAGAGTGCTTTTGGATTATACACCTTGAGTAGATCTAGTGATTATTTAAAAACTACAAGAAATGGGGGCGCCTGGGTGGCTCAGTGGGTTAAGCTGCTGCCTTCGGCTCAGGTCATGATCTCAGGGTCCTGGGATCGAGTCCCGCATCGGGCTCTCTGCGCAGCAGGGAGCCTGCTTCCCTCTCTCTCTCTCTGCCTGCCTCTCCATCTACTTGTGATTTCTCTCTGTCAAATAAATAAATAAAATCTTTAAAAAAAAAAAAAAAACTACAAGAAATGGTTACACGGGGCGCCTGGGTGGCTCAGTGGGTTAAGCCGCTGCCTTCAGCTCAGGTCATGATCTCAGAGTCCTGGGATCGAGTCCCGCATCGGGCTCTCTGCTCAGCAGAGAGCCTGCTTCCCTCTCTCTCTATCTGCCTGCCTCTCCATCTACTTGTGATTTCTCTCTGTCAAATAAGTAAATAAAATCTAAAAAAAAAAAAAAAAAGAAATGGTTACACGTACTTCCTAGTCTGCTGGTGGTGACACCACTGGTGTTGAAATTCAGATGCTCTTTTATGTGTCTGTAGGTAGCGTAAAGCAAATGCCTGAACATTCACTTCCTCTTGGCAACCCAGGTTTTCAACATGGGAAAGGGAGATATAGATGCAGTATTAGGGAAACGTGAGGAAGGGCCCAGTGAAGGTGGATTTGAATGGGATAGTATCGGTATGAATTAGTAACTTTTTTCTTAAATTCATCTCCTAGATCGGTCTACAGCAAAGGCCTCGAAACGAGGACACCACATCAGCAAAGAGCACACATGGTACCCAGATCCTGATATCTAAGCACCGTTCCCACAAAAAGGAACTAGGGTCCAGAAGAAATGCCGGGCTCCAAATTTGTGGCAAGGAAAGCCCATGAATCTGGAAATTATAAAGCCCCTTTAAAAATAGAGAGATGTTGGGGCGCCTGGGTGGCTCAGCGGGTTAGGCCTCTGCCTTCAGCTCAGGTCATTATCTCAGGGTCCTGGGATCGAGCCCTGCATCAGGCTCTCTGCTCAGCGGGGAGCCTGCTTCCCCCTCTCTCTCTGCCTGCTTGTGAGCTCTCTCTCTCTGTCAAATAAATAAATAAAATCTTTTAAAAAAAATAGAGAGATATTAAGATTTTCACCCAAGCGACCAAACTTGGAGGTACCCAAGGAGGAATGACCTAATTATACCTGCTTCCTGATGCGATTAACTACGTGCACAACATCACTTCTGAACAAAGGTATTCAACCTGAATCTAATCATTAGGAGACAAGGAGACAAACCCAGAATGTGGGACATAGGTCGTGACTACTCGTCCAGAGTTTGGAAAGAAAGGACAGTTTCCTTAAAAACAGAAAGCTGCAAAAGCTCTATTCTTGAGCAGCAGAGCTTGAAGAAGCATTAACCAAAAGAAATGCATGAACACTAAATGGACAGGGAGAGCATAAAAAATATTTTTGGACAACTGGAAAAATGTGTAAAGGGACTGTATGTCATATAATATTGTTGAATAAATGTCAATTTTCAGCAGGGTAATACTGGCATTGTGGTTAAGAGGGGACTGTCTTTATTCTTAGGAAATGCCTGACATGTTTAGGGATAAATTTCATGGTATCTGCAACTTACATTGAAATGGCTCTACATGGGAAAAATTGTATGTAATAATGGAGAGTCAGTCTAGGTGAATGAAAAGGAAGCGTACAATTCACTGAACTGTTCTTCCCATTTTTCTGTTAGCTTACCCATTATCAAAATTTTAAAAGTTGGGAATAAAATCCAAGGAATGGGAATTTTAAATGCCTTCAAAACCCCATGTCATTATTTTGTCCTAAATTGATTTCTGCTAATTATTATGTCTGCTTGAAGATATCTATGGTGGCAGTAGCAGAAACAGTAGCTGTATTAAAGAATCAAAGAAAGCGGGGCTCCTGGGTGGAACAGTCTGATCAGCTCAGGTCATGATCTCAGGGTTGCAAGTCTAGTCCCACTGCCAGGCTCCACACTCAGTGGGGAGTCTGCTTGATTCTCTCACTCCCTCTTCCTTGTGCCCCTCCCCCAACTCACATTTGCATGCTCTCTCTCTCTCTCTAGTAAATAAATAAAGTCTTTTTTTAAAAAATAATAAAAGAAAGAGTATTTTACAGATCATAAGTGATTTTAAAGCAATAATTAAATGGGTTATGGCCAGTTTAAAATAACATGGCATATTTATAAATAATAATAGCCAAAGCCTCTGTGCTAAATTCTTTTCATGTCTTATCTCACTTAATGCTTGAGATAGATACTATCATCATTCCTACCTTATAGATGCAGAAATTCAGGCTTAAAACGGTCACATAACTACTATATTATCAGGGCTGTGATTTGAACTCAGGTAGTCTGACCCAACTTTCTCAAATGTATAAACTTACATTCATGAAAAGAGGCAATCAGTCATCAGGAAACAAAAGATTTGCACACATTTTGAGAGGATGAATATTAGTAGAACAACATACAACCAGAAAAAGAACAGAATGCAGAATGCCTGAAAAATACACAATCTGAAAACAAACAAATAAAAAGAGCTACTGGTGTTTAAAAATATTGTTGCTAAGTAAAAACCGCAATAGGAGAGTTAGAAGTTAAAATTATGGAAATCTCTCAGAACACAGAGCAAAAGGACAAAGAGATGAAAAATGAAAGACATGATTAAAAAGATGAAGGATTAATTCAAGAAGCTTAACATCTGACTAAGAGAAGTTCTGAAGACCACAGGAAAGTGAAGAAAGAAAGGAAAAGAAGCTGGGGTGCCTGGGTGGCTCAGTGGGTTAGGCCTCTGCCCTTGGCTCAGGTCATGATCTCAGGGTCCTGGGATCGAGCCCCGCATTGGCCTCTCTGCTCAGAGGGGAGCCTTCTCCCCCGCCCCCTCACCTGCCTCTCTGCCTACTTGTGATCTCTTTTTCTCTCTCTGTCAAATAAATAAAATCTTTAAAGAAAGAAAGAAAGAAAGTTAAAGAAGAAATGATCAAAGAAATAATATAAGAACACTTCCCAGAGTGGAAGACAGACAGGTGTTTGGACTTCAAGCTCATGCCAGTTGTCCCTGCATTGCCACTCAGCCACCCGTCCACCCCATTTCCCTACCTGATGATACTGGAGCTGGACATGGGAAAGGTTTCTCCTTTGCCAGCGGACATCAGGCAGGAGGAAGGGACTTCTCTTAGGTACGATCCTCCCGTGCCAATGGTCAGAACACATAGAATGCCCTAGAACATGCATACCAATGAGTCTCAGTCTGAACACCTTGCAGGTGGATTCCAGAGTCTGGCAGGCACCCCACAGGTGGCTTCCCACGAGGTGTAACAGCAGCATGCCTGTGAGGGTTCCAGTGAGAACTTGCAGGCAGGCACCCAGCAAGGCTGGTAGGCACCCTGGGGCAGGGGCCCGGGGGGAATTCCTGGACCTCATCCACCTGCTCTGGTACCAGTGGGCCACGAGGCACTCCCTCTCCAAGGGATGACTCTCAGCTTTGTTTGGGGAGAGGCAAGGGGCAGTGACTTGCCAATCTGATCTTGCATTAGTCCTAGAGGGAGCAGCTGTTCCCTGTATCTGCCACTCCTGTATTTTTTTTTTAAGATTTTATTTATTTATTTGACAGAGAGAGATCACAAGCAGGCAGCCACTCCTGTATTTTTTACTGATTCTCTTTTCCCCCTAGTAGCTAATCCCCTGCTAACCCCTTAGTAGTAAATCCCTCACTACTAATTAATACTTCTTTACACTTCCACTGCCCAAATTCCTGTTTGATTTTTGTCTCCCAAAAAGAACCTGATACACCACTGACAACCAAATACAATAAATGAGAAAAAGCTCATACCCAGACAAATACAATAAATGAGAAAAAGCTCATACTAGACTATGAAATCGCAGAGTATTAAGGAATGAAGAAAAAAAGAGAGGAACTGTAGGAGCTTCCAAAAGGAAAAAAAAAATCATTAAAAAAGATTTAAAAAAAAATAATCAGACCAGCACGGGGTTTTTCACATTAGCAAAATTTTGGACATTTAGAGAAAAAAATTATTTCAAACATCTAAGTCCATACCAATCATAGTAAAGAGCATTTTCAACCATACAAGACTCAAAAAATTTACTCCAATCTGAGGAAGTCATGTGAGATTATATTCCACCAAAATGAGAATAAAAAACAAGGGGAAATATAGCATACAAGAATGATAGAACAAAGCCCAGCATTCCAGGAAAATGAGCAGGAGCAGATCTAGGAAGCATCTTTGAGACAAATGTATTTATTTTGAGCAAAAAACAAATGAGTTAAAACCTAGTGATTATTAGGGATACAGTAAAGGAAACGTGGGTCTTCCCTCAAAAGGGAGGGGGAAAATGTCAGATCAATTAAAAACTCCGGGACAACTGCCAACAACAAAATGTGATGTGATCCAAATGAGCCATGATTCTGAGCACTTGGTGAAACTTATCAGAGGAAACCATTTGAAATCAACATTAGAAATTTCCTCCTTTGAGTGATGCTATAGTTGTGATATTGGAATTACAGTGTGGAAAGTACAATTATAGTACCCTACTTGGCTCTGACACAAACAGTATTTACATGAACACACTCATTGGCTTGTAACCTTGAGACTCAACCTAGGAAATAAGAAAAGCAAATTGTGCCAGTCAGAGAAGGCAGATGTTATCAACGTCAATACTTTAAAAAGTAAAGACATAGCTGAGAAAGTTGAAAGACGGACAAGTGGGAAAAAAAGAGGCAGACAAAAGGGTAGCAGTACTTAGTATCCACATGTCACAAAATTTGAGATAAAAGGTGGTAAGCAGGTGGAACAAAATATAGAGATTTATGAATGTTACAATTGCAATAGTAAAGAACAGAGTTCATACCGTGATAAAATTAAGAAGTTACACATGCCCCCTTGTGTGTGCGCTTCATCTATATATAGCAGACAGGGTCAACCTAAAGTAGATACATCAAAACAGCTGAGCAAATATGCTATTAATGAGTTACAGAAGTAATACCCACCAACAGAATTAACAGGAACCATTAAAAATGTGTCGCCTCTGGAAAACAAAACTCTTTTTTTCATTATCAGCACTTATCTACCATCTGATTTGTTTCAGCCACGTTCATCAATCACTGTGATGTTTAGAAAATAATCATCTGGTGCCAGAGTTGGCAGGTGGCAACCGATGGCAAATATTTGAGATATTGTGAGCCACTGAGGTCTCTGGCAACTCTCTAACTTTGCCACTGTAATGTGAACCATCTGTAAATGAATAGGTGGGACTGTTTCAATAAAACTTTATTTACACAAACAGGTGGCAAGCCAGCCTCCGCCTTCAGGCTATAGTTTGCGAACCCTGATTCATTCCACTGTTTCCCAACCTACATACTACAAGGAACTCCAATATATTTAAGAGTGTTCCTCCAAAAAAAGGGAGAGAGATTCCATGATCAAAGACTTTAGAAAATGCTAGGTTAGATAAGCCTAATCAGTCTTCTTTACTCCACAACGACAGCCCCAAATGTGCTGATGAGCTTTAAATACCCAACATGGAAGTAATCTAGAGTACACAACATTCCTCCAACTTATCAGAATACACTGGAGGAACATCAAAGGCCGCGGATATTCAGGGGAATGGTCTAGGAAATAGTGTCATAATCTGATTCCTATCCTGATAAACAAATAAGACTGGGCAAGTGGACTGTGACTTGCCCAAGGCTACGTGACCAGATGGTGTCAGAATGGGACAGGGGCCAGCCAGCTCAGGGTGCTTGCTGCCTCTCCACAAGGCTGGCCATCGGGTGCCTACAGAAGAAATCAGCGCAAAGCTAGTAACATCTCTATCCTGTGTGACTTCAGGGGACACACTTCAAAACAATGTAACCACATCAATGCAACAATACTTACACCTCAAAAAGCTGAAGACTTTGGGGCTAGATTTTATTACTTTCTTTAGAACCATCATGAGGTGAGCTGAAGTGTATGATGAGTTTCATTCACTATGAATCTGTTTCTTCATCTCTAACATGGGGGGAGGGGAGTAGAAATGATAGAAAATAAAAATAAACTCTTCTCTCAACTTTTTTGTGATTCCAGCATGTCATTTGGTGGTACTGAGCATACATGTTAGGTCATGTAAGTAACACGTTCCTGTTGATTAAGGCCTATCTCAATGTACAGCACCATACAAAGCACACAGCATGCAGGTGGGAGGTAACAGCAAGCTGATGAGAGAAATCCTAACTTCTGTGATGATAGTACTGAAACAGAAAATAGAGCCAACCCACTCCCAAACAGAGATGTTCAGGATATAAACTGGAAAAACAAAAACAAAACAAAAAACCCAAAAAACAAAAAGAAGAGAACTGCAGCATTTAGCCAGTTGGTGCTAGCAAGGTGGCCTCCAGCAGCATCAGGTCTACCTGCTCTGAGAACATCCTGGTTCACAAGGTGGTTTCTGACTCTTAGAACGTCCTATGTCATCTTCTAATTCATGAATCAACCATTCCATTTCCTTCATGTTTTTCAGGTGTCCTTTCATAGCCCGTGATCACTCATGCGAATGGAGCTGTGAAAACATTCTTAGCCCACTTAGCTAAGGGCAAGCTTCCCCTATCCACTCTCACTCATGGTGGGAAAATGCAACCGTTCTTTCCAGAACCATGGGAAAGCGACCTCTGCTGACAGAATTCCCGTCCAACCACGTCCAGGTCAGATTGCTCCAGGGGTCATCAGTCAGTAGCCCACGGGAAGAGGAAGACCAATTCAGCTGACCTACAAATCTCACCCTGGCCCTGGCCCAACATTACAACTCACAGACTGTCCCTGAGGTCACAATTCCTGCTCTGAGACTTGTTCTAATAGCCTCACACGGTGGGAGGCTGTCCAACCCTTTGGAGACCACTAGTTATCCAAGACTTCCTTTGCTACACTCCTAAAATGCCCAGTGCCATGGGGCCAGATAAGGAGGAAGCAGCTGCAGCGCAAGAAAGTTGAGAGCCCATCTAGGTGTTGCTACAAGGTCTCTAGATTTAAATGCAAACCAGCCCCTGGCCTGCCCTGTCCTGCATAATGTTTAAAATGTGGCAAGAACCACTGAGGAACTGAACATTTTAATTAATTTTGTTTTAAAAAACTGAAGTAGTGTAAAACGTTTCTGCATTAAGCACAAATGTATCACCTTAATAAGATTTCATTTGACTTTTAATGCTCTATTGCCTAAGACGGTATTGGTCTATTGCCCTGTATGAGTCTACCCATAAGCACATTGCTGATCTACCTGGTGTTAAGATAACTGATGATTCCATTTAAATGATTTTTTCCCCCTATATACTTCTATACACTGTAATGTGTCTATGTGAATATTTTATACAGACAGCACAAGTTACAGTGATAATTATGTAACTCCTAATTAGTAAGTAAATTAAAATGTGTTTTAATGAAATGTATAATTTACTTTTCTAGCTTATAAGGTAAATATCAAATTTTCAAATTTAAGACAAGAACAATTTAAATCAAATTTTCTATTGATTAAAAAACCAAGTGGCCTCTCTTTGTGCGATTGTCTGGCTGCGCCGGGTTCTGGAGTGCTGCTTCGCCCCCCTCGGGGCTGCCGGGCTCCCTCCCCGACACCCGGGGAGGCGATGGCCCCGGCTTCCTGGGAGTCCCTGGTCCCCGCAGGCGTGTCCGCAGCGCCTCGAGGGTTTCTAAAGATGTCCGCCGGAGTGTTAACCGTTGAATAAAGCGTGATTATTCTGGAAGCCTAGCTGGGGTCGCTCCCTTTCAGATTAGGCACCGGTCTGGTGGCGGCTGAAGTCTTTTGAATTCGCCCTCTTGGAGAGATGCTGTGGAGAGATGTCTGTAATGCCTAGGTAATGGCTCCTGCCACTTGAACCTGCAGGCTGTGATGAGAAGAGCCACATTGTTTCTTTCTGGCTACTATGGTGTTAACGCAGAGGATTATCTCCTATCTGGTGTTGGGCAGATCCTAGGAACTTCCATCTAACCTCCTTGCATTGACCTGTATGAGCAGCAGCTGTCAACTTACTGGAAAAATGAAACTGCCCAGGAATTTTGAGATGCTTAAATATTTTTAGATCAATAAGACTTCTTTAATAAAAACATTTGTTTTTATTAAAAAAAAAAAAAAAACCAAGTGGAGATACAAAAGCTAGGACTATAATTAGAACAGTAAGGGAAAAAAGGGACTGGAAGAAATAAAAAATGTCATGATCAATACCAACTACAATTTTTTGTAACAGAGAAAAATAAAAAGGCTGTTAATTGTATCAATCAAAGATGATAAAGCAGACAATTTAGTAGATAATTAAGCAGATTGTTAAAGGACAATTTCAGCAAAGACACAGTGAATGTGATACAAAATTTCCTTTCAATAATCAAAAAGGGAGCAGTGAAATTAGTCTCCTGAAATCAGAATTAAATGACCAACAAAAAAATTTTAAAGGATTAACAAAATCTGAGCTTATAACTTTGGCCAGCTATAAAACATCTCAGATTCTTAAACAATAACAACAAATATACACACACACACACACACACACACGGAGAGATGGTAAAAAAAATTTATATGGAAATTCTGTTGGAAAATTATGAGGAAAAAATTAAAAAAGTATACTGCACAAAAAGTGAAAGATTTTAAATTAAACAACCAAGTAACTGCCCAGAGAAAACAAGATCTTTCTAATAATATCAAAGATAAATAAATTCAAAATTTTAAAAAATCACAAGAAGTTTTCTGTAGCTTTGGATGAGTCATACAATTTAAGAGACATTGCCAAATTAGTACTTTGGGTACATTTTTGTCTCAAAAAGACTTCCAACTTATAAAAAATGTTGTCAATTCATAGCTGAAAAAAACTGAACTCATCGCATAGATACTTTTGAATCTTTTCCATCTGTCAAAGAAGAATTTTCACTAGATATGAAAACATAAAGCTTCTATCATAAAAGTGCTCCAGCTATGTTGAGTCAAAAAATCCAAACTTACTAATCTTTTAAAATAGCAGACTGGTGTTTTTCTCTTAGTGCTTCATTCTACTATTTGATATTAACTTGTAGCTAGTTTCCTAAAGCACAGCCTGAAAACTGTCATGGATATCATTGGTAAACTTGTTTAGTATATACACAAAAATGCAATGAATTACCATCAGTTTATAGAATTGCTGAAAGAAATGGAAAATAATTAATGCAATAATCGTGTTTTCTCTGCAAGTAGATCTTTGGTTGGGTCATGGAAAAGTTCTACTAAGATTTACCCTGTAGTTAATGCAAGTTCAAGATTTTCTTTTAACAAAAAGAATCTTGCCAAACACTCAATAAAAACAAAGAAAATAAAAAGGCAGCGTGATTTTTGTTTTCTCAAGAGATATCACACTGCATATGAACAAGCTAAACTGGAAGCTCCAGGGACGCCTGGGTGGCTCAGTCGGCTGGGCGGCTGCCTTCGGCTCAGGTCATGATCCCAGCCTCCTGGGATCGAGTCCCGCATCAGGCTCCTTGCTCGGCGGGGAGCCTGCTTCTCCCTCTGCCTCTGCCTGTCACTCTGTCTGCCTGTGCTCACTCTCTCTGTCAAATAAATAAATAAAATCTTTAAAAAAAATAAAATAAAATAAACTGGAAGCTCCAATAAAAGGAAAAGCTTATTTATGACCTTGTCAAAGAAGTATGAAAATGTAAATCAAAATTGATACTTTTCATAAATCAAAAATAATGTTTTATATATCTTTCTAAATTGCATCAATATGCAGAAGATCTAATTGAAAGCAAAAGTGTTATATAAATTGTCTTCAAAATCCATAAGAAAAACTTGAAGAACACTTTATGGAGATTTTTAAATTTAGAGTTCATTTTTAATTTTTACAATATCTCTTTGAATTTAATGTTAACAATTCTGAGTTGGCATAAAAGTTAATGAATTTATATAGCTTAAACAGACACAGGTTGGGGCACCTGGGTGGCTCAGTGGGTTAAGGCCTCTGCCTTCGGCTCAGGTCATGGTCTTAGGGTCCTGGGATTGAACCCCACATCAGGCTCTCTGCTCGGCAGGGAGTCTGCTTCCTCTCTCTCTCTGCCTGCCTCTCCCCTACTTGTAATCTCTGTCTGTCAAATAAATAAAAATAAAATCTTAAAAGAAAAATAGACACAGGTTTAAAACTGATAACTTTTGTTTCAAAAAATGACATCAATTTTTCTAAAAAACATTAATTAGTCAATTAAAATGGCAAATATTAAAGGAAAATGGTTTTTGGCACCTGATTAAGTTACTGGAAAACTTAAGTATGTTTGGAACTTTGTTACACAAATCTACTTTTTCAACTATGAATTTTATGAAATCTAAATACAGACCAAGTATTTCAGATGAAAATGTGGCATCTGAATTTAGATCTCCTATAACTCTAACATACCCACAAAATTTTAAGACTCACTGCAATAAAAAAAAGTCTCACAAATATTTTTATTTGATTACATGTTGAAATGATAGCATTTGGGGTTGAAGGGTTAAGAAAATATATTATTGAAATTAACTTCCCCTGGTTTCTTTTAATTTTTTCAATGTGACTACTAGAAAATGTAAAATTGGCTATTGGCTCACATTATATTTCTGTTGAATAGTTAGAGACTGACTACTCAAGTAGTCTATTCCCAGAAGCATCAATATCATTGGAAAATCTCTTAGAAACACAGACTCTCAGGCCCCAACCAAAACCTACTGAATAGAATCGAAATTTTATTAAAAATTCCAGGTTTGGCCAAGATGAAGTAATAGAAAACAGATTTTTGCTTTTGTCTGAGACAATAAAAGAAAGGAAGAATAAAATGTATGTGAAAAAATGGTTTTTAGGAAACAGGACATCAGAAAGTAAATGAGGCAAACCTAGGATTGTCTCATCTTATTGTCTTAAGAGATTTCCTGGCAATGACATAGGAGGAAAAACAGAGGAAGAGCCCAGTGACTTTCTGAGTTGAGGATACAGAACTGAGAGAGTTGGAAGACAAAGAGTTTGGAGGGCAGAAGGGAACTGTACACAGAGAGAACTTCAGAATCCTCAGTCACCCCTGAGAACTTAGCTGAGTACTGATCAGTGCATGTGTGAGTAAACTACCCGTGGCTAGGGGAAAAAATACCTGAAAGGATTAGAGGTAATACTGACTGGTGTTCACACAGGGCCAAGAACAGTACCTGTTTCTACCAAACAGACTAGAAAACCTCATAATTCAGAGGCATTCAGTCCTCAGGAAGATCTTGCCTCTGTAGTGAGGAATAATTAGCCCCACACTGAGCATTAATCCAGTCCCACCTAACAAGACTTAAAAAGCAAGACACAAAAGAATCAACTGTCTCCATCTAATTTAGCTATGTCCCAAAACAAAACTTAAGAATATTTGTATTAATACAAAAATATCCAGCACCCAAGAATATAACATCACAATATCTACAATTCAGTCAAAAAGTTCCAGGCACAGACAGGAAAATTCAATCCCTAATGAGGAGAAATGACAATCAATTGAAACTGACCCAGAATTAAGACAGATAGTAGAATGATCAGACAAGGATGGGTACTCACAGTTTTAGCAGAGACATGAATATATAAAAACACAAATTCAGTTAATAGAGATGAATCTCCAATGTGTGAGATGAACAGATATTAGATGGAATTAATGACAGGTAGACATCACATACAAAAAAATTAGTGAACTTGAAGACATAGCAGTAGAAACATTCAAAATTAAAAAAATTAAAAAGGAATTTAAAAAAACAATGAAACAAACAATTAAAAAACCCCACCAGAACATGAATGAGCTGTGGAGACAGCAAAAGCAACTTAATATATATGTAACTGTAGCATTCATTAGGCAGAGAAGGGGCAAAAAATTACTAAAAATTTTCTAAACCTAATAAAAATATAAAGTCCAAAAAGGGAGAGGGAGGGGAGCTTGACTAACCCAAGCACAAGAAACATGAAGAAAACTATACCAAGGCACAGCATAATCAAATTGCTCAAAACCAGCAGTTAAAAAGAAATCTTAAAAGCAAATGGAGAAAAAGAACACACTATAGAGGAATGAAAATAAAGAGGATAGCAGATTTTGTCAAAAACAGTGCAAGGGAGATTCAAATTAAAACCACATTGAGATATTACCTTACACCAGTTAGAATGGCCAAAATTAGCAATACAGGAAACAACATGTGTTGGAGGGGATGTGAAGAATGGGGAACCCTCTTACACTGTTGGTGTAAATGCAAGTCGGTGCAGCCTCTTTGGAGAACAGTGTGGAGATTCCTCAAGAAATTAAAAATAGAACTTCCCTATGACCCTGCAATTGCACTGCTGGGTATTTACCCCAAAGATACAGATGTAGTGAAAAGAAGGGCCATCTGTACCCCAATGTTTATAGCAGCAATGGCCATGGTCACCAAACTGTGGAAAGAACCAAGATGCCCTTCAACGGATGAATGGATAAGGAAGATGTGGTCCATATACACTATGGAGTATTATGCCTCCATCAGAAAGGATGAATACCCAACTTTTATAGCAGCATGGACAGGACTGGAAGAGATTATGCTGAATGAAGTAAGTCAAGCAGAGAGAGTCAATTATCATATGGCTTCACTTATTTGTGGAGCATAACAAGTAGCATGGAGGACCTGGGGAGTTAGAGAGGAGAAGGGAGTTGGGGGAAATTGGAAGGGGAGGTGAACCACGAGAGACTATGGACTCTGAAAAACAATCTGAGGGGTGTGAAGTGGCAGGGCTGGGGGGTGGGAGTTTGGGGGAACCAGGTGGTGGGTATTAGAGAGGGCACGGATTGCATGGAGCACTGGGTGTGGTGCAAAAATAATGAATACTGTTACGCTGAAAATAAATAAAAAATAAAATTTTTAAATTAAAAAAAAAGAAATAAAATAGTGCAAATGCCAAGAAAGTGAAGCAACATCTTTAAATAATTAAAAAAACAAAACAAAACCAAAAAAACCCCTGCCAATCTAGAATTCTCTATCCAGCAAAACAGCTTTCAAATATAAAGGCAAATAAGGACTTTATCAGATATATAAAAGCAAAAAGAGCTCATGAGCAGCAGTCCTGCATAAAAAGAAATATTAAAGGAAGCCATTTTGAGCAGAAAAAAAAGACATCTCATACAAATATGGATAAGAAAGGCATGAGGAGCACTGGAAATAGCAATTACTTAACATTGAAATTTTTCATTATTTAAATATCTTTAAAATAGGAGTAACTTCTTAAAACAAAAATAATAATTAATGTGGAGTTAATTACAATATGTAGAAGTAAAGTGCATGACAACGGTAATATACAGCTGAGATGGAAGCATACTATTGTAAGGTTCTTACATGCGAAGGGGTTTAACCTCATTAAGTGTAGACTATGGTAAGTTAAAGCTGCAGACTGTAAACCCTAAAGCCACCATTAAAATAACAGAACAGAGAGATACAGTATGGTAACCCATCAAAGGAGAGGAAATGGAAACGTGAAAAATACTCAAATAATCCAAAAGAAGGAGCAAACGGGCAAAGAGAATAGAGAATGGGATAAATAGAAAACAGATACTGTTGTATTGCAAACAAAAGCAAGACCCAATTACACACTGCCTATAAGAAGTGAAACGTAAAGACACAAACAGATTAAAAGGATAGAAGATGACATAAAATGATGTCACCCATCCAAAGAAAGCTGAAGAGGTTTTATTAATATTAGGAGATTTTAGAGCAAAGAACATCACCTGGTATAAAAAAGATCATTTGGGGCGCCTGGGTGGCTCAGTGGGTTAAAGCCTCTGCCTCGGGCTCAGGTCATGATCCCGGGGTCCTGGGATTGAGCCCCACATCGGGCTCTCTGCTTGGCAGGGAGCCTGCTTCCCTTCCTCTCTCTCTGCCTGCCTCTCTGCCTACTTGTGATCTGTCAAATAAATAAATAAATAATCTTAAAAAAAAAAAAAGATCATTTCACAATGATAAAGTGACTAGTTCATCAGGAAGATATAACGGCCCTAAACATCTATTCACTTTAACAGCTCTGCTTCCAAATACAGGAAGCAAAACCTGATCAAACAGCAAGGAGAAGGACAAATTCACAAGCACATTCACATACTTCAATACTGCTCTGTCAATATTTTATAAGAGAAAGAGAAAAATCAATGAATACATAAGAGATAGAACGAGATCCTCCAGTGATCAGAATGCATCCTAAAGTCTGAGAAGCACTGTTCTACACTACTCTCAAAGGACAGTCAGTCCATATTCAGGTCAACTTCTGCTAAATTTTTCTTTTTTCTTCCTTCTGATATAACTGGTGCTCTTGTGTCTGACTTCTAGGCTAAACAGGAGTGAGAGTAGGTATTTCTAGGAAAGCTAATCTTGAAAAACAAACCACAGAATTGAGATGGTAGAGGTGAATAACTCCTAATGTTTTCATCTTAAAGAGCTGGAAAAAATATCAGCCCCACCACTTGGATTTAAACTCCTTGAGATTTAAGGGACTCATCTCTAGGACTACACTAAGAGCTACTCTGAAGGATTATGTAGACAATGCTTGGCACGTGGCCCAACACAGAACAATAACACATGCTTTTCCTACCTTTTCCACCACACTGACTAATCTGTATGAACGCTCCTGATGCAAACCTAAGCTTTCCAGCACATCTGCTGGAGTCATCCCGGAAAGGATAGGGAAGGGAATATCTTCACCAGCAAAGCATACCAGTATCTCTATTCTGATCATTGAAAATTCTGAGACACCATTCATCTAGCCAATACTTTTCCTTCTAATCTTAGTGAAGAGCTTTATTTATGGTGGTAATTTACGTTCTTCCAACAGCTGTGGCCTTACATCTCAGAATGGATTAACAGAGAAAGGTTGAGTTGGACACCTTTATTACAAAGTTTCAAATTATGACAACTATATCAGGAGTAAATATGACTAATATAATTTTTTTAAGTCCCATTGCAAAACCTCTATCACTTGTTACTGACTGAAATCGGGAGTGGTAAAAACAGGGACAGAAGTCAGAAGACCTGACTTTCAAGCCAACCCTGCTGTCTGCTTCCTTTATCATCTTGAGTAGAACATTTTTCTTTGTGAGCCTTAATTTTCTCATCTATACAAGAAGGATAAGAAGACAAGTTCTGTTCATCTTATAGAGTATAAAGAAATTTAAAAGGAGATGCATGTGAAACCATAAAATGTACATAGATGCTAAGTATTATTTCCATTGCTCACTGTCATCGGTTCCTTCTATTAATATAGAAGCTTAAGAGGTCATTGCAGGGGGGATAGCTGCTTAACACCAAGCTACTAGTTTTTTCTCCTTTTTAGACTTAAGCACTCAATATGGCGTGACCAACCATGAGTTTTTAAAATTCAATAATCTCCCAAATTACTACTTGGAAGTTTTCTCTGCACGTAATAAAGGAATGTAGCAACAAGAAAAGTTTGAGTAACTTATCCAAGACTATATCATGAAGCCCCGGGAGTTGAGAAATTTTGGCTTACACTGGCCAAACTGCCCCCCCACACACACACAAGAAACCTTACTAGAAAGTTAAGAGTGACAACATTATACTTAATAATGCTAGAAAGAAACAAATAGTGGCTGTGCCCTTTGGACAATGCTGCATTAAAACAACAACCACAATCAGTGTTTTCAGTGAGCTGGCCACAAATCTGGAACAATCAATGTCTTCATCAAAAAGTAGGCAAATGCTTGAACTGATTCTCCAAGCCCAACATGGACTCAGGGCACTAAAAACTCCAGCCCTAAACTGATAGTTAATTCTTTTTTTTTTCTTTTAAGATTTTTTTATTTATTTGACAGACAGAGATCACAAGTAGGCAGAGGCAGGCAGAGAGAGAGGAAGCTGATAGTTAATTCTTAAATTAATTCTTAGTCCTTAAAAGTTACTACATTAGCATCAAGCTACTCTTCCAGAATCCTCTGTTATACGGGTGACCTTCACTGTGATTAACTACCATGTAGTTATTGGCTCAGTGCACTGGAAAGTAAGTGTGACCTTGGAGCTGGAAGATCGATATTTAAATCTCAATCCAATCACCCACTAGATAAATGATTTTGCCCAGTCATTGTACATCCATGAGCCTTGAAACTCTTCCATAAAATCCAAGTAACACTACCTACCACATATGGTGGTAGTGTTAATGGTGGATATTAATTACGTGAACGTGCCTAGCACAGTGTCCTGCCCAAAATAGTGCTCAGAAATATTTATAAACTGCGATATCTCTTACATTTAAATGACGATTATTCACAATGAGTCATTTTCGTAGTACTTTAACTGAAACTTCCAAGTATTCACTGTTAAGAAGACTTTACTCTTAGCAAGAGCTGTATGTTCTACCAGACTATGAATGGTACTTCAGGAAATAATAATCATAATCATAACAATCCTAGAAAACAAAAATCTTGAGAAGGAAAAATCCTGTCATATTGTGCAATCTTTTCATCTTTTAAACTGTCTCCACTTTCCGGTCTATACTGAAACTAAAACATTAAATCCACAGGCAGGCATCCTCCAATTTCCCACACTTGATGAGGATAATGAACTTGGTAAGCCCAATCACAATGGAGGCAACTCTCCCACAGCCCATCAATTCTCCCCCGTTGTTCTAAAAATTGATAACAATGGGGATACCATTTGGAAAATACAAGATGAAACAGAAAAGCCATTCTTAGGAACTATCAGGAATCCCTGAGAACTTGGCAATCAGAGAGGATAAAAAGCTTGGAGGAGAAAAAGGTGTGAGTGATCATTATGTAAACACAGCACTGAATTCTGAAAGCCAACTTCTAGCTGAAATGGGAATTAGTCGAGAAGAACATGTATACTGGAGACCACAGTTATGCCGGTAGGAAATAGGAGTGGGTTTATCAATGTTACTAGTTCTACAAGGAGATAAGATGGTATTATTTGAACCTAGAACCAGTATCTGTGCTCAGAGTGAAAGTGGGTTTTCCATAGTACGTTTGCAGTTTCCTCTAAGGTGTGTGTGTGTGTGTGTGTGTGTGTGTGTAAGAAGCCTAAACGCTAGAGACAGAACTAATTTTTCCATGGGGGGGAAAAAAAAATACAGCGCTTCCACTGCCTGCTGTAACCAGCTTGTGTTTATGTCCAACACTCTGAGAATTAAGTACGGCAAAAAATGCCACGTGATGAAAACTTTTAGTTTTTTTAAATAAAGTAATGAGGAAGTTTAAAAAAAAAAAAAACCACACACACATGTTGGGTTTACATAAATAACCAGCCAAAACATTTTTCTACCATATAATTTTCTTGTCAAGCATATATTTTTCTTTTTCCTGGAAACTCAATGTCAGAAGTCTATGATAATGATGATCATTTTTCAACAGATAATTGGATAATTCTGGGGTCAGAATGAAAAATATATATATAAATCCTATTTAAAAGTCTTATATCAAATTCATTTTTAGGAACAGGATGGAAATAGTCTTAGCATTGCTTGAAGTAAATTGTCTCTGTACTTGAGCTCATGGTCTATCAATGTTTCTAAGAATGTAGGTTCTTAACCTTTTTCTTAAGAGCTTTTGAACTTAAAATCCAATGGACTAAAAACTGCAGTCTTGAAAGAAATAAAGAAAGATAGGAAGGAAGGAAAAGCATGTTTACTTCCAAATATTCAACCATGGAATTTCCTCATTCCGGCACACAGTTCAAGGACAGAGTTCTGTCTTTCTACTTGCTCCACTATCAAGAGCTACATCTGAAACAGGACATACAGACATAGCCCTAAAGCAGAGTGTGCTTGTCAACAGTTCTTCTTGAGCCCCAGAGTGATTCACTCTAAAGAAGGCTGCCCGTTGTCCTCAGAGAATCTTTCTAGAAGAAGGCAGATCCAACTTCCTCTTTGAGCTTCTCCTCTTCTTCAATAGTGGTAGGTTTCCTCCACCTGCCCAGCTGGTATTTTTACGATTAAACATGAGTTTTATCAGAAACACAGACTTGTCATCCTTAAAAGGCGGAAAAGGGGAGATAAAGCCAGGTAGCCCACATCCCACTGGATGGGAAGATGAGACTCCTGAGAGCCTGTACTGTGCAGATATGCTTCTGCTTCGTGAGGAAATTACGCTTTCCTTCAACGGGCCTGAAAGTGAACTACTTCCCTCACCCAGACACAGCTGAGAACAGCAGGACAGAAACCAGAGGCTGTTGGCTGCGATGCCCAGCACCAAGAAGCGGAGGAGAGCCATGGGGCACAGTCCCTCCTGGGTGACAATAAGCCTGACAACCAGTTTCTGCAGAGCTTGGCAGACGGAAAAGAAAGCCTCTTTAGAAATACAGTTGGCAAAACACTGAATATAAAGGATACTCTGAGCAACTGCATAATTGCAGACTTAGAGTAACTGTCTAAACTCGATCCCCATAGTATGTCGTTTATATGTCGGTGGCGCAGGCTAGACCCCCACTGCACATCCTTTAACAAAACGGTTCCTTCTTACTTCTTGTATAGCAGTGATGGAGACAGATGGAGAGGGGACAGCAAACCCAGGAAGATACTGATATGTCCTCTCACTTATCGTGGAAGGTTTATGACTTTGGATAGGAGTTCAAACTCACATACTACCACTTACTGTCTCACGTCATTTGAGGTACTTAACCCCCAGGGTTTTAACTTACAAGATGGTGCCAATGATGAGAGGCATGGCATGTCAAGCCCTCAGCGCAGGGCCTGGCACGTGGTGGACCGAATCCATGATCCTCCCATCAGCAGCTGCCCCACCCCCACCACTGCATCTTCTGTGTCTCCATTACCCCTGGACCATGCACCCAACACAGCACCTCTGACGCTTTCCTTTGCATTTGGGCTGACAATGCATCTCCAGACTGTAAGCGCTGTGAGGGTAAGGGTTCATTCTGTGTTCTCAGTATGAGCATGTGCTTATACCTGCATACGTTTCCATGCACGTGCCCCCTGCGTGTATGCGCACACACACACACACACACACACCACTACGAGGTTAACAAATGTTTGCTGAACAAACAAGTGAATGAATGAACAGACTGTTGGGCTACTTTCATTGTTTATTTCTATGTAATTCCAGTTTTAAAACCCTTTTCTCCAGATGTTGTCAGAGACGGTTAACTTCTCTAGGTTAACTGAACCCACTGACCACATCTGGATTCCAACTAAAGCAGCATCCCTCCGTCTGGGTGAGCTACAGTCTGCACTAGCACAAGCTCCTCTCTCAGCGCTGTAGACAGATTCCCATATCTAACTCCTGTAGATTGGACTCCCAGAACTGTGCTTTTTTAATTGGGGAGTTCTAGAACCAAACTCCATTTTGGCACAGGTAAGCATCCTTTCACTTGTTTTCGGAATTTTTAAAAAGGAGAGCAAGAAGAAATGCAAATGAAGCCATTCGCATACACACACACACACACACAATTTCAGAGAAAGAGCAATTTCCCTGCAGTGAGGACCAGGTGGAAGGACTCCAGAACTCACAGCAAACACCATCAAGCAGGAGCAACATCTGGCAGGGATGTTATCCCTGAAGCTCTGGCTCAAGGCAGGGCAAGAACATCCTTTCTGGCTGCCTCCCAACAGCCAACCCGCTCCTTTCCTTGCTCTGAAGATACCCCTCCTCGTTCACAGCTTTAGAGAGAAAACTAAAGGTTCCCAAATCCAGGATCCCCTCACACTTCCTCTCCAGTATCTTTTCATGGACACAGAACTACTGCTTGGAAACACCCCTGAGGAGCCTCTAGAACAAGAGGCCCTGCACATTCTTAATACGCCCATGAATTATACATAAGCTACTCTGGCCACAAAGCCCAAAATACCTTCCAAGATCCTTCAGAAATATAATTTTGGGGGGAAAAAGTAAACATTAATTCTGCTCTGTGTAGGAACAATTTCCATCTGCAAGGGAAAGGTTATCCAAAAACAAGGCCTTGTTTCAGTTCCTTTCAAGGTCCTGCCATGGGTAAGAAAAGCCAAAATAAATTTCAAACCATTTTCCCCAAAGTTCTGGCCTTTGAAATGCCCTGACCTGACCAGTTTCAAAACTGGTGTTTCCAAGTTTCAGTTCCAAAGAACCATTTTTCTTAAAGGGAAAGTTTTCTCTAAATAAAAGCTGTGACTGAGGGCGCCTGGGTGACTCAGTGGGTTAAACCTCTGCCCTCAGCTCAGATCATGATCTCAGGGTCCTGGGATCGAGTCCTTCATTGGGCTCTCTGCTCAGCAGGGAGCCTGCTTCCCCCCTTCTCTCTCTGCCTACTTGTGATCTCTCTGTGTCAAATAAATAAATAAAATCTTAAAAAAAAAAAAAGCTGTGACTGAGTCTATTTAATGTGATTATTACACCTGACGCAGGTGACAGCCAAAGGGGACTGGCTCTCGACAAGGCAGAAGAAAGAGCCTGCGAATGGCCAAGAACAAATGAGGAAGAAAGGATCGCCCACTCAAGAAGCACGATCGAAAAAGGGGAGGAAGAATTGTACCTCTGAACACTGCTTAGAGAGTCAGTCCTTAAAGGTCTCCTCACAAGGAGAAAGCAATTCTGTAGCCATGCAGTCATGAAGGTTCACTAGACTTACTGTGGTCATCATTTAATCCATCCAAATACCAAATCGTTATGCCGTACACCTGAAAGTAAGGTAGTGTTGTGCGCCAATTATACCTAAATAAAAAACTGAGGTGGGGGAGAGGCCAGGAGAAGAGAGCAAGAAAGAGCAGGGCCGCCCCCAGAGACACAAGGACATGCACCAGAAGCCCAGGGCAGTGAAGACACAGAAGGCATCCTGATGAGCAGGACGAAAAGCTGACAGAAGTCATCAGAAGGGATAGCCTACCCGGTGTCAAAGAGCAGGCTGGCTGGTGGGGGAAGCAATTAAACACCAATGACAGATGGAGATAAGGGCATCCAAGGCAAAGTGTCCCTAAGACACTTGAAACCGAGGCCTGTGGGGAGATGGCTGGGCAGCCACCAGGAGCAGGAGCGGGAGAGGTAGCGTGTCAAAGAGGAAACACAGGGTCCCAGGATGAGAAGGGAGGGGCCGAAGTCCGGGGGTTGGATGACGGCTATGGGGATGTGCGTGGGGGACAGGCCCGGGGCACCAGAAACACTAGAGAAGTCCTGTGACCAAAGGAGATGCCTTCGGCAGCCCAGCACCTCTCCTCCCCAGGGAGAGAGTCATTTCTAACCTCTAGGGAGCCCCGTGGTGAAGGGGCAACATGGGCCCCGTGACCAAGGCTGCTGGCTTGTCTTCCAATAGTTCCCCCGGTGGAAAAGACCAGACATGTGAATTCTGAGCATCTATCTGTATCTGGAATCTGCCGGGACCAGTGTAGCACTCCACCCCCTTAAACAGGAATAACCACTTGGGCACTGTCATCTTCTGAAAGGAGTGGAGCTGGCAGAAGACAGATAACGGGTCCAAACCGAGCTCTTGGAATTGCCCATGCAAACGACAGTAAAACCCACTGAAAGCTGAAACACTGCACAGTTCAAGTACAGCTGTGAAAAGAGACCAAGTAAGAGACACGAGGATGTGTAAATGGAGCACAGAGGGAATTAAGGGCTTAGGACCGTGGGTCTAACTCAACAACTACAGGTTGTCCGGGGATCTGAGGCAGCAGTGGTTTCCAGGGCAAAAGCCCCGAAGAGTTAGAGGGGCTTCAGGCTGGGTTTTATACACATCCAAGTGAATATGGCTTATTTTATAACCTTTTATAGAACAAAGGGATTGCAGCTGACCGATCCTAATAAAAGGCTGTGATTTATGCTGCTGCTCCTAGAGAGCATTCATCCACTTCTGTGCACAGTGATTAGGAGGGCAGAAGGCTTCTGAGGCCGGGACTGAAGTTCAGGGCACAGACACAAGGCCTTGTGTCTCTGGCACTTGACTCCCAACAGGATTACACCAAAAGGTGCAGCCTCCCACCAAAGCCCACACCCGGCATGGGTCTAGTCTGCGGCATGGGTCTAGTCTGCGGTTTCTGAACTGTGAATCCAGCCAGGGCTGGGCTCAAGCCCTTCCTCATCTTTAAGTGTTCTCCAGGCCTGTCACACAGTAAACACTCAACAGAAGATTTGCTGAATTAAACCAAAGAGCCAGGTCTTGGATAAGTAACAGCTTCTGCATGCGAAACTCAAGTTTTGTCATGGATAAGATAAGGGATGTGGGCAAAACACCATCCGGCTTTGGCCAGTGCAAAACAACCCAATCTTCTGAACACAAAAAAAAGCACTTGTCTGAACACACAGTCTTTTTTATATACTTCATGCAAAAAAAAAAAAAAAAAAAAAAGGAAGTAGTTAAACCTGATTTACATGTCTAATTGAAAAAACATTTTTGATATTAGACCCATCCCTTTGTTAATCAACAAAACACAAAAGCTGTGTGGGTTTTCAGTAAGAAAAACTATACATACTGGTGATCCCTGAAGAAATTTATTCAGAAAAAATGTTAATTCTGACATTTTCTTTTAAGCCTTCTCCCATGAAGGGCTGTATCTAGAATAACATTGACTTTGCAGAAACAGATAAGACTATTGACAATGGCTAGAGTTTAACAAAGGCGTCTGGATTTTTACCTTCCTTGGTTACTGCACAAAAGCAGCAAATGTAAGTACAGTTGCCCCAGCAGCTGGCAAGTTCTCTCCCATATGCGAAGAAGTTGTGAAACAGCTGGGGAATGCAAGATGCTTTTGAACAAGCTGCTATGTGATCCAAAATAACGCCAGCCTGTTCATCTTCCCGTACAATGGAAGCCACAGCCCAGGGCAGGTCTGGCGCATGCCCTGCAGCTGCTTCTTTCTTTGCAGCAGGGGCCCAACAAGTGGCTACAAATGGAGTGAGACGCACAAAAGCGGAAACCTTGCTCCTAACCCTTTGCGTGCTGTCACTGGGTCACGCGTGCAGCTCTTTTTCCAGTGTGGGAGAAAGCTGCATTTTATACCCAAATGTAAAACCTCTCTGATGTTTTAAATGGAACCCTTCCCTGTACTCCAGACCCATGCGCCACTTCTTGCTGACAACTTTCCCAAAAGGGTGGTGTTTGATGACATTATAGGGTTTCTGTGCTTTTGCCCATGACTGATTGTTTGAAAGAGAAATGCACAAGAAAAATCCACAGCTACAAATTAGCAATGTTAAAAAGGTCTTTCCAAAACAAGCTGGCATGAAAAAGGATTGCTCCACTTGTATCTGCTAAGTTTAAAGCATTCTGGCTTTATAACACAGGAACTAGCTCTACTGGTTGTCTACTGGTCATTGAGCCTGAGCATGGCCTGACTTTGTATCCACTTTCAAGCTACAGTCTAGCCATTTTCCAATCAAATGGTATCTCAAACTCTCCTCCCCTTTCCACCAATCTGGTGGCTCACCTTTAAACAGACTCCAGAAAAATATTCTGTTTTCCAGAGAAATGTTCGCTCTTGCCAAGGCTGGGCCAGCACAAGTTCCACAGAAGCGGTATTTTTCTTATTTTTCTTCAGGGTTACAAACAGCTAGTGGATGAACAAAGAGAATCCTTGCTTCTTCACACCAGTGTGTCTGGTTTTGAGTGTTTTTTTTTTTTTTTTTTCTTTAAGTCCTGTCATCCTGGCCATTAGGGTTACAGGCTTCAAATTTAAAGGAAAGATAAATGGCTAGAGGACTGGCCACAAAATTATACAGCGGTAAAATTAGGAAGAAAGCCCTACAGTTCCGGAGCCCCTGGTAAATTCCTTGGGCAACTAGACAGAATTTTACATCACGACCAGCCCTGCCCCCCAACCACTGATTCCAAAAGAGGAGTCACTCACTGCATTGCACAGCAGTGTTAACTAAGAAGAAGAGCAAGTTCAAGGCAAAGAACCACCAACTATTTTACCTCTTTGGAGGAGACAAGGGAAGAAAGAAAGAATCTGTTCTTAAACACCATGGTTAATACTTGGTGTTTGTTAGATAGCTACCACAGGCTAGACTCTGTGCTACTAAGTACTTTTTATGGATTATCAAATTTATCCCTTATAGCTTCAAATCAGGAGGTGCTATTATTATCCCTGTGCTAGAAGAGGAAAACAAAGTTCAGAGAGGCTGAGCAACTTGCCCAATATTACAGAGCTATAAATGGTAAAGGTGGCATTTCAAGCCTGCCATTGTGACTTCAGATGCTTGCCCTTAACCATCGTGCCTGTCTCCACAGCTGGCACTGCCCTGGGATGTTCTGAGTCACAGGCTGTCAGTCCAGAGTTTAAAACAACATCTTTCTTAAAGGCAATCCATCTTAAGTATATTCAAGACAATACCAATAGCCCCTATTACAAATGAGCTCAGTGATGCATACATGTGCACAGATAAAATCATGTTGTTAGATGCCGAAAAGGCATCTGAGTTTCAACTCATTAAGCAGTTAATCAAGGTTGGCCATATTTCCAAGGCACACTTGATGTTACACACGTAGCCAGCACCGCCACCCAGTCACACCACTTAAACAGAGTAGGAACTGCATGCAGCTCCTTTCAACGGGGAAGGCAAACAGAGATTCATGCCATGTAGAGTTCCTACCACAGGCCCACCTGCCTCAGGAGACACAACAGAGAGGACCACTATTTCTGACTCTCTTTGGAGTTGCCAGAAAACTCTAAGCATCTTTGGAAGAAGCCTTGGTTGTCGCCATACACCTTCAACTTGAAAAGTTGGTTTCGTTTTGGTACTTGGTCCTAACAGAAGCCAGCAAGCTGTAGAAAGTCCGCCTAACCCCAATGCCTAACATCACCAAATCCCAACCTGGGCTTAGAGCACATACGGTGACTCTTGAATCAGGTATCAGCCTTTGTCAAAGACACAGGGATGAGCAAACAGCACTCTTTAGAGCAAGCCAGACTCTCTACGCTTCAGTTTACTCATCTGTTAAATTAAAAAAAAAATAAAAAAACGCCTCGGTGGGAAATGGTGAAGATCCTTCCAAAGTGTGTGTGAAGAGTCTCTCATCCGCCAGGCACTTTATAAAAAAAACAGTTCCTGCCCTTTCCTCGCCGCAGAAGGGAGTGGAGGCAGATAAGAAAGCATATGTATTCTATCCACTGATCACTGGGGGACGGTTTCACATCGGAGCAGAGTGCCCTGGGTTTTTCTTAGCAGCACCTCTGGTCTCGCATCCAGAGCCCTGAACGTCTTGTGCGCGGTGGAGATGTTGCCCAGGCCACTTCAGTGACCGGACTTGTGCGCAAGCTGGGTTTGCCTAAGTTCCCACCACCTCCGGGAAAACAGGGAGCTCTCTTAATTCCCACAGCCATCCTTCTCCCCTATCGCACGAGGAACTTCCTGGTGCAATAAACTGTCCGACTTCACCAGAGCTGTAATGCCTTCGCCAGAAGCGCTTAACCCCGCACCTGACCCAGACTGCGGCCTGGACTGGAGTCTCCCGGCCGCTAACTCACAGTAATGCCATTACCGCCTTCTGGAGCACTGCTCCGGGTGCCGGCGGGTGCCGGCGGTCCCCCGGGGTCTAAACCACTCCCTTCCGGGAGCCCGCACGCCACCCGAGGCTGCAGGGAGGGGCGTGGACTGGCGGGCTGGCCCGGCGCGCCGCGCGGGGACTTCAAACCCGCGCGGGCCCTACGGAGGCGCGACCCTGGCACCGGAGGAAGGGCGCGGGAGCCGCGGCAGCTCTTGCCACTCGCCCGTGCAGTCCGGAGAGGAAACAGGCAGTGTCGCAGTTCTGAACACTGGCGTGCACCTCCGCGGGTCACCCCCTTCCCCGCCCCTCCTACCAGCGTAACGGGCCGCGGAGCTAACTTCCCGAAACTCTACAGAGGGAAATCCTGACCCGGCCCGCACCTCGGGGCGGGCGCGCGCCAGGGCGCGCCGGGGACGGAAGTGGGTGGGAGCAGTGGCCGCGCCGCGCCGCGCCTTTGTTACCGCTCCGGGACCCCGCGGGCCGCCGGGAGCACCCCGTCGCAACCGCCCGGCAATCGGCCGCCGGCTACCGGGTTCCCGTCGCCGCCCGGAGCAGGACCGCCCAGAGCTGGAGTAAAACTGGCCCCACCACCGGCCCCTGAGAAGGGCGCGCAGCTGCGTGTCCTAGTGTCTGCCGGCCTTAGTCTACGCTGCCGTTCCCTGCCCTGGGGCCACCGCGCGGAGGGACGTTCCTCACCTTCCCGAGCTTTCCCCCAGACCTCTGGGTGACAGAATCGCCGCTTCCCGACGGACAGCGGCGCGGCAGCCCCCGCTTCTCAGAAGCGCCACGGCCACTCCCTGCTTCCTTTCACAGAGCGAGGATCGGGTCCCCCCTCTCGGGATGATTCACTACGCTCCTTACCTGGAGGCTCTCGAGCAAGTCCCCTCCCCTCCGCCGGCCCGCGCAGCGATCGGGAGCTGGCGCCCTCTGCCGGGCCACCAGCGGGAGCACCGAGGAACCGAAGGGACCGAAGAGCAGGACAGAGGGTCCGAACCTGAAGCCCACTCGAGCGCAGGAGCCCCGCACCTACCGCCGATGGACATCGCGTCCCGAGCACTGGCCTGCGCGCCGGGGCAGTCCTGGCCGCCGTAGCAGTGCTGAGGCCAGACCCCGGGGGAAGAGGACCAGAGCTGTCCTCGAGCCCCCGGGCCACTGGGCGCGTCCAGAGTCCCCCACTTGCGGGCCAGCCGGTTCAGCCCCGCCCCCGGGGATGTCCCTAAGAAACCACTATGAATAGCGTCTGCACATTTAGTTTTAAAGCACCGGGATGGCAGCTTTACCGAGTGAAAACAAAGTTTGGGTCTTGTATCTCAGTAGCCATCTCCTGCTCAAATTAAAGAGGCGGAGGGAAGGGCGGTGGCCCGTCACACCCCCAGGGTCCTAGTTCTAGGAAGTGGTTTGGGGTGAGCTCCAGGCGTATCCGCAGCCCCGGGCCACCAGGGTTCTTGGGTGCCAGTGGAGCCCTGGGTCTGGCTTGGGGCTGGAGGCCGGCGCCGCCGTGTCATTCACCCGGCCGGGAGGAGTGGCTGTCCGAATGACTCGCGCTTTCGCCAGAGTCCACACACTCGCAGCAGGTTAGCCTCTCTCCCTCCCTTTGTTCCCCCCGGTCCTGAGTGAAACTTTGCAGGGGGACTAAGAGGAGGGGCAGAGGAAAACTACACGCGGGGCCCCGCGTCCCACCACGGGGCGCCTGCACACTCACACCCCAACTTCCCAAGCCCACTCACCGGTTCGGCTCGCCGGCCGCGGTCGCCCACCTGCCAGGCGGGCCCCCCCCACCCAGCACAAAGTTCTCGGCAGCGACGAAGGTGGCGGTCGCTCCGCGGCGGCGCCGGGCGGGGAGGCGCACACCGGCGCGGGACCTCGGGGACGGCGGCACCGTCCCCACACCAGCTGGCTCTCCGCGAGGGGCCCGGCGAGTCGACTCGCCGCTGCAGCCGGAGCAGAGCAAGTTGCGAGGCAGGTCAGGGCCGACCGGGAGCCTCTGTTCCCGAGCGTGGGCGCGCAAGTCGCGGCGGGGCGAGCGGGCGCCGGGTATTACTTGTAGGGCCCCCGGGTGTCGGCCGCCGGGCGCTCTGAGTGGCTCGGACGGCGCGCCAGGCCGGCTGGGCGGCACGACCCACCCCCTCGGCGCGTACCCGCCCCGGCCCGGCCCCGGGGACGCGCCCACGCGCACGCGCCTGGCGGCTCCGGGGCTGCCGGGACTCTCGCTGGGCTCCAGCCCTGCTACCCGGAGGCCCGGAGGGGCCCCGCTTACCCTTAGAGACCCGGAGCGGTCGCTCTGAGTTTGAACCGTTCGCGGTATAAAACCCACCAACGCGTGCGAACGTTGCTGTCCCCAGAACTCTGGGCCAGTTGTCAAGGAGACCGCCCTTGGTGGCCCAGACACAACTGTGCAGAAATCTTGTCACAACCCCCACCCCGCCCCCGCAAAAGGCTCCTCGAGACAGGGGACCATGCCCTATCTCAGTGGTTCTCACACTCTACACTTCAGCCAATCACAGTCCCCAGAGATTTGTTAAAACAGGGCTGGTCCTTGCCTCCCCCACCTCACTCCTCCTCCTCCTCCCTTCTCTGATTGTTTTAGCCTAACCGGCACCGGAGAATTTGCGTTTCTAACAGGTTCCCAGGTGACGCTGAGGCGGTTGTGAATATCAGTTGAAGTTTGTCAAGTACTTGGTAATCAGCAAAGCAGTAGATAGACACATTTATACTTGTTAAATCTACTTGTGCAATTTATCGGTTTCAGTAGCTAGCACTCACATTTCATTTCGTTCCAACCCTGGCTTCTTTCCCTCCAAATGCTAGATTCTTATTTTTCCTCTTGGGTATGCACTGAGCTTTTGTGTGTCCCAGCCCCCATCACAAAAGCAGAAGGCGAGTATATTACTTTGCTGGGTGGGCCATAACAACACACCAACCACAGTCTGGGTGCCCTAAACAACAGAAATTTATTTACTTACAGTTCTGGAGACCAGAAGCCCAAAATCAAGATGTCAGCATGATTATTGCTTCTGGAGCCTCTCTTCTTAGCTTGTAGATGGCCATCATCTCTTATAAAGACACCAATTGTGTTGGATTTTTGGACCCACCTAGATGACCCCATTTTAATTTACTTTCTTCTTTAAAGACCCCATCTCTAAACATAGCCACATTCTGAGGTGCTGGGAGTTAGGACTTCAACAGATGAATTTTGAGGGGATACAACTCAGCTGGTAACAGGGAGCTTCACTGACCGGAAGAGCCTAGAACAGAAACTGAGCTTCTGCCTTCTATCCCTGTGCCCTCCATGTAGGCTGGCCTGTGGATTCCTATTGCCGTAACTGAGTGCTGTGCTACACAACTGGAAGGACTTAAAACCTGGTAAAGAAACCATTCTCTCAACAGAGCATAGGGTCTTCCCGAAGATAACACCCAAAGTCCAAAACGAATATTGGGAAGCTATCAGGGATCTGGGACCCCCACCCAGCAAACATTTCAGAATTAGCCCTTTACTTTTTGCTCATGACTAGGTCCATGTCACCCTTATCTTTGTTCTGCTTTGTTGGGGCTGTGACCTCCACCTAATACCCGTGTCATCTCCAGAAGTCTCCAGAAGGAAGGACTGTATTCAGTAAAAATATTAAAGACTCTTCATTCTTCCTGCTATCTGTGAGAGCTCTGGCAGCACTTACAGCTGGAGAAGACAGGAAGGAAGGAAGGAAGGACAGACAAGGGCTGTCTGCACTGTTCCCACACTAACCAGAGTCATGGGAAAGACTGATTTCCAGCAAATCAGTAATTGTCCTGAATTTGGAGCCCCCCAGTCTTCTTCTGATTCTGCCCTACTTCATATCTTTGCCTTGTGGCTTTGTCTAACACCAGGCCAGACTTTCCCAAGCCCCAGAGCCAAATGGCTATTAGAACACCATAGCACTCCAAACTCAGTATGTCCGTCATTGAACTCTTCCCCCAGCCATGTCCTCCTCCTGCACGGACTCGCCATCTGAGTGAATGACTCAAACACAACTCCATTCATGCCATCCAGAAACCTGGGAGCCCTCCAAGATGGGACCTGCTTGAATCCACCTGCTACTGTGTCCTTAATGTTCTTAAGAGACCAACCCTATTCATTCCTACCGCCATTGCCTCAGCCAAGCCCTTTTGAAAGATTTCTCTTCTGGTGTTTGACTCTCTTCTCCACTTGGCTTCTTAGCCAGCATCCTCTCTACTCCGTCTTCAACCATCTTTCAAAAACAGAAACCTGGTTATCCTTCTACTCCGTCTTCAACCATCTTTCAAAAACAGAAACCTGGTTATCCTCTGCCCTTCTTAAAACTTCTCAATGGATTCCCTTTATGTTTCAGGAGAAAACTCAAGCTTCTTTGCTTACCTCCCTCCAGAGGTTCATCTTCAATCATTTGCCCATGGGTGCCCTTTCCTGTAGCCAGGGACCACTCACAGGGCCCTGCAGCTTCATGAGGTCCTGTGCTTTCGGAACACAAATACTTAGGACATTCTTGGTCTAGAGAGAAGATGTCATTCAGCCCTCTCTGAATTAAGAGCCCCCTTGCTTCTCTCACAGCACCCCATGTGGGCTTCAGGCATAGCTCTTAGAACACTGGGGCAAGATTATTGGGTCACTTCTCTGTGTCCTCCATTAAACCATGAGCTCCTGGAGGACAAGACCTCGTCCATTTTTTGTAGGTTTGAAGTCTAGATTGGACTTGATGCTTGGGGGAAAAAAAAAGTTTGCTCTAAGCAATGAATTAATTCTTGGGAATTCAGAGGATCTGTCAAACTTAACATTTGTTAAGTTTGTTAAGCTAGAGCAATCTTCTCTTTTCTGATAATATTTGGTGAACACCCTTAAGTCATCCCCTGTTTGAATTATTAATTTATCCTTTAGAATCTCGAATTAACTTCTATGCTTCCTTTTTTTTTTTTTTTTTTTTTTTTTTTAAAGATTTTATTTATTTGTCAGAGAGAGAGAGAGAGTGCAAGCACAGGCAGAGAGAGTGGCAGGCAGAGTCAGAGGGAGAAGCAGGCTCCCTGCGGAGCAAGGAGCCCGATGTGGGACTCGATCCCAGGACGCTGGGATCATGACCTGAGCCGAAGGCAGCTGCTTAACCAACTGAGCCACCCAGGTGTCCCAGTATGCTTCCTTTTTTTTTTATTTAATTTTATTTTTTCAGTGTTCCAAGATTCATTGTTTATGCACCACTTCTATGCTTCCTTAATACTTAGGATTCTCTAGGGTTTTTCAAACTGCTGGTCAGGAGATCAGTTTTGTGGATAAAGATGAGTACCTTTGTTTTATGAAATCAAATTAGAATTGAAACAGTCCAGTGTATCCTATATAGTAAATATTATTTTCATGAAACTTTTATTTTGGTTAACTGTATTTGCAAGGTGTGTGCATGTGTGTGTGTGTGTGTGTGTACGGGGTTGTAGTATCATAATTTATTCCAAAAAAACTGGTACAACACTCCCTTAGGAAGTGTTGGATCTGTGTTCATCAGAGGACACATTTATGGAGACACTAGAGAAGGTGGAGTTAAGCAGAGAACATTTTCTGGAAAGATATTCTGAGCCACTCTTTTAATCAAGGAATTGGCAGAGTGGAGAGCAAAACACTGTCCTCCCTCTGCACACAGTAGGTGCCTCTTAAATGCTTTTATTGACTGGTGCATGCGTGGAGATGGGCAAAACTGTGCAAGATGTGCGTGGGAAGTTCTTTTGGCTGGAGTCTTAGAGGGAGTAAGAAAAAATGAGATCAGTGTCACAGAGAAGAGGGGAGAGGCCTGGTTTGTCACCAGACATTGCTGGTGTTCCCTGAGGTTTCCAAACATGAGCAAGAGGTACTATGACATGGGATTTCCTAACCTGGTTTCCATCCTGAATGTTCCCAAATCAGAAGTATGTAATTAACTGAGCCTTTGCTGAAATAAAAGTACCAATTTCTCTGTGCTCGAGTTGGAAATATAAGAAGCCTGGAGTGATTTGCAGGGGCTCAAAGCAATGTGTTCGGTTCAAGAGTCAGATTTTCTCATCTTGATAGCCCACTAGCCTAGAAAGCCTATTGAGAGAGGGCAGAAATGAGATAGGATTATTTAACAAAGGAAAATAACAAATGGCCCTTCTAAAACTATAAACTTGAGAGTTATGCCAAGTATTTCCATCCATTTTGAATGCCTTTAACCAAGGAACCGAGATCCAGCCCACAAATATTTAGAAGGCAATGTTCTCACTCCCTGGTCTAAAGTTTAGAATCTATAAAAGAAGGTTGCCATGTAAATAAAGAATACATATTCCTACTCGTTTTTTTTTTTTTTAATTGCTTAAGTCATTCTAGCCCGAGTAGTATAGAAGAATAAAAATTTGGGTCAGGGGAAGATAGAAAAGATTTTTAAAAGGAGAGACAAAGAGGGTAAACCAGAGAAAGCCAAAATTATAATTAAGAAGAAATTCTATAGGACAACTCTCTACTCTCTCATTTCTAAGTAGAAATACACTTGGCCATGAACATTATAGAATTATATTTTGAATTCGGAAGATGGGCAAAATCTGAAAGGAATCAGACTGTGGCAAGCATGAGTTTTAACCAAACTTTAAGATGAGTTCCAAATTCTACTTCTTTGGCTTTGGGGAAAAAACAAAAACAAAAACGAAACAACAAAATAAACACAGCAGGATGGATTGGGGAAAAGAAAATGTGGCTTTGAAAAATTCCTGAAGGGGCACCTGGGTGACTCAGTGGGTTAAGCCTCTGCCTTCAGCTCAGGTCGTGATCCCAGGTCCTGGGATTGAGCCCTGCATCGGGCTCTTTGCTCTCTGCCTACCTCTCTGCCTACTTGTGATCTCTGTCTGTCAAATAAATAAATAAACAAACTATTAAAAAAAAAAGAAATAAAGAGAAAAGTTTCTGGAGCTGAAGTATTCTTTGATATTATTTATAACACTGGTCATTTCTCAACTGTCCAACTGGACACCAGTCGAATTTTCTCCCTGAAATACAGAGAAGATTCTTTATCTATATTGATTCTTTATCTATGTTGAATTGGCCTTTCCTTACCTTTTGTAATTTTACCATTAACAAAGCTCTATTTAAGACCTTGAAAATCAGCAGTAGTTTTGGTAGTTACTATCAGAGGAATATGTGACCTTCCTTCCAATAAAAATTGAAAATAGAGGTGGGGCAGAACTAAGCAGAAGTTGCTCACCTCCTTCAAAGTAGCTGCTCTAGGGGACCATGGGCTTAGTTCCTTTATGCTGTTGCCTCTTTGGACACTGGCACCTCTTTTTTAAAAATTCAAATTGGTAGTGAACCTTCAACCTTTGCCTGCTTGATTTTGTCTCCTCTCTGCCTCATGGTCACTTCCTCGTTCTAGCCTCCTGTTGGCTACAGACTGTTTCCCAGTCTAGCATTGCGGTTTCCTTGCTTCTCCAGGCTCTGAAGGTTGCAGAGCCAGCCCCATGGGACTCAAAGCTGTGTTACTTTGAGCTAGTTATTTAACCTCTCTGTTCCTCAGCTTCCTTACCTACAAAAGGGGGATAATAAGAGAACCCCTCCCTTTGAGGCCTGTTGTAAAGAACTTTGGATGATACTTCAAACATGGTAAGTGTTAAATCAACTATTTTTAGTTTTTGGAAGTGGAAAACTTCATCCATCACTGATGGATAAAGAAGGTGTGAGATATATACATATATATATATACATGTATATATATGTATATATCTCACACCTTCTTTATATATGTATATACATATATATATATATATGGAATATTACTCAACCATCAGAAAGAATGAATATTTACACTTACATCAACATGGATGGAACTGGAGGGTATTATGCTGAGTGAAATAAGTCAATCAGAGAAAGAAAATTATCATATTGTTTCACTCATATGTGGAATATAAGAAACAGCACAGGGGATCATAGGGTAGGGGAGGAAAAATTGAATGGGAAGTCATCAGAGAGAGAAAAAACCCATGAGAGTCTCTTAACTATAGGAAACAAACTGAGGGTTGCTGGGGGGGAGGGTAGAGGGATAGAGTAAATGGGTGATGGGACTAAGGAGGTCATGTGATGTGATAAGCACTGGGTGTTTTATGCAACAGATGAATTACTGAACTCTATATCTGAAACTATTGATATACTATAAGTTAGCTAATTGAATTTAAATAATAATAATAAAAAAGAAGTGAGATCATGACAGTTGCTTAGAAGTTAGCCAGTGAAAAATGACAAAAGAAAACCTTGGGAAGCTATTCTGCTAGTATTTGAACGGTCTTGTTACACGAACTGTTTGCTTCAGAGAGTCAACATTCATTTTTATGCCACCATAAAACCACCTGAGTGACCTTGGAAATATCATCTCTACCTGCTGCAGCCTTGGTCAGGGGATGGTTTCTACTTTCCCAAGACAGATGAGCACCCTGGGATAGGCCACTCCCTGCAAGCCTCGTGGACAGACCCCAACCCAACAACACCCCGTGTTGTTTTGGAAATTTTCCTGAACTTCTTTGAAACCTGATCTCACCCAAAGCCTATATGCCACACTTCAAGCCTGTTCCCCCCAGTTCTATTTCTGGATGAGGCCACGCTGTGGACAACAGTCTTTCCGGAGCTGGAGTCCTCCTGATTCTATTGTGTTTCTGAACCGCTGCAGAGAGAATGCATTTCTTATCATTCCACCTTGTTTATTAAAAACAGCCCTTTTATCTTCCTTATAAAACCTTGCCTAGTTCTAAACTAGAATTTTATTTAATATGGCAGGATAAAAAACAAGTAATTCTCCCCCTCAGGATGAACTAGAACAACACAGGAAATAAAAGACTAGGCACGCAGTCAGAGGCTCACAGAGCCTTTTCCTGCTGGGAATATTGATCTAAGACATGCCTTCTGACTCTAACCTGATATGCCTTCGAGAAGATGACCTGAGAAAAGACGTAAAGAAACCAAAGTCCAGTAAATTAAAGCCAAGAGGCTTGCATAGCCATAAAAACACCGGACTTGGGGTGCCTGGGTGTCTCTGGGTTAAAGCCTCTGCCTTTGGCTCAGGTCATAATCCCAGAGTCCTGGGATCGAGCCCCGCATCAGGCTTTCTGCTCTGTGGGGAGCCTGCTTCCTCCTCTCTCTCTGCCTACTTGTGATCTCTGTCTGTCAAATAAATAAATAATCTTAAAAAAAAAAAAAAACAACACCCGACTTGATCCTATGGCGATCAAAAGATCTTTTTTATGACATCTGACACCATCTGTATGTCAGGGCTCAGGGGATACAATCAGGAGGTTTTCCGGCAAGCTACAGGACGGTCTAACGACCTGGTCTTAGAAATTGTAGTTAAATCCAGAGGCACATCCTTCAAAGGGCTCAAAGAAAACTAGCAGCTCATCTGCGCTGAAAATCAAAATCTGGAGTTAACACAGGACTTAAGACTAGTGCTTTCTTCCAGACAGTGTAACGCTACCATTGCAGAGCAGGACAGCAAAATGCCTATGTTGCCAGGGCTCCCAACTAGGGTTTTGGGGGGTGGCAGACGGGCTTGGTGGCAGACTTCAGACATTCTGTGTATCTTCTGATTGTTGCCACTGCTAGTTTCTTGTCACCCACGGTGCTAGCTGTCCTGACTCTGTTCCTTCCTCACTCCACACTGCCCTTCTTTCCCGAAGTTAACAGGAGGATAGCAGTACTGTTAGGTTGCTTTCAGCTAAAAGTAACAGAAAGTCCTTTCTTTCTTAGCTTCCAGAATGGGGCTTCATTATGGGAAGTCCAGAGGGCTTCAGGATTTACTCTGTCCAGTGGCTCTAGTTCTGCTGCCCTGTGGGTTCTTTTTGTGAGTTTCATCTTCAGGTTGGTGGCAAGAAGATGCTGCATCTGGTCCCAGGCCTCAGAGCTGAGCTGGACAATATCCAAAGAAGAAAGAGAAGTCTTTTCTAGAAGCTTTTTGAGAAGACTGAAAAGTAAGTTTCCCCTAAACCACCAGGAAATTTAAAACCTCTCCTTGCACACCAACGGCCTGAGTTATTTGTGCTCATTGCAAAGGCAGTCACTGGCAAGAAGGGTGACAATGCCCCTGAACCAGTTAGGCCTCGCCCTCGTGTCGAGGGCTCCATGACTCCATGACTCTGGGAGGAAGGAGAGAGGCCTAAACAAAATTGGAGATCTATTACCCAAAAAAATAAAAAATAAAAAATAAAATAAAGAATGCTGAATAGGCAGTTACGCTGTCCTCTGCCATAGGATATATTGTTATTATAATTTTGAATGACAGTAATAAAAGCTGTGGTAATTGTTATGCTGCCCCCAAATTTTCTGCCTCTTTGCCTTCCGAGCACATGGTAGAATTGGAAAACCCGACCCTCTTGTGGGGTCCTGTCACTGGATCTGGCCAGTGACCTGAGGACAGAAGTGGTATGTTTGGCTTTTGAACTAGTTTCTACCCCAGGGACCAGCAACACTTCAGATGATGGCTGCCCTACTAGCCTGTGCTCTGGAGTCACGACAGGGGAGAGAAGAGCCTCCAGGCCACTTGCAATGGACAAGGGGCATGATAAAGAAAAAAAACACGCTTGGATATTTGAGCTAGTTTGTTCCTACTGCAAAAGTCTTGCGTACTTTGACCAATATAATAGCTAATATCTATGCACTGTTTACTGTGTTCTAGGCATGTGATTAAGGCATTATCATTAGTTCCTATGGCGATGGGACATCAGGAGGGGTAGAGCACCAACCATTTACCCACAACCCCAAAATAACTATTCCTAAGCATTTGTATCAACTGGCCCTTACTTAGGTTGTACCTAAGTATGGATTGCTCCCTACCCCCCATACAATGGGTGATTGTTCTAGGGATTTGGGGGAAGAAAAAAAAATAAGTTTGTGTGTGTGTGTGTGTGTGGGTGTGGGTGTGTCTAGGGGTCTTCAGAAAGAGATCAGGAACCTTCGGGTGTACATACAAGATGGGACTTCAATAAGAGGCCAGAGGGGAAAATATGCTATTGGAATAAAATTACCTTTTGTTTCTGCACATCTTACAATCAATGCACTGACTACATTTTATTCCACTATCTTTGAGGATGTTTTTATACCAAACAGCTTGGAAGATAGAGATAATGTCTTCCCTAGAGCAAAGAGCACCACCCTGAAAAGTAGAGATAGTATCTTTTCCCGAAGCAAAGGCAGGTATATTTATAATCCAATTTAATAAAGATAACATCTCCCTCCACAGCAAAGTGAGTGTGCTTAAGTGCCCAGTATAAAAGAGTTAGTTTCCTTAAGCACAGGGTTCCTCTCCTGGAATGCAACCCTCTTTGTATGTAGCTGTCATCACTTTGTGGGAACTAATGCTTGTGATGCAAAAATTCTGATACGCAGGGCACCTGGGTGGCTCAGTGGGTTAAGTCTCTGCCTTCGGCTTGGATCATGATCTCAGGGTCCCAGGATTGAGCCCCACATTGGGCTCTCTGCTTGGCAGGGAGTCCACTTCCCCTACTCTGTGCCTTCCTCTTTGCCTTCTTGTGATCTCTCTCTCTCTGTCAGATAAAATCTTAAAAAAAAAAAAATTCTGATATGCTAGTTACTGCTATAGCTATGGGTAACAGAGTGCCCTCTGTCTCTGACCCAGGAGTGTTGTGTCCCCTGGAAGCACTCACAAAACTGTGGTAGGCTAACTTGCTAGTTTGCAAATGGGGGTAAATCACATATGTGGTTGTTTATGGACAGGTAACATTCCAAATTAAGTATATAGATAGACATTAGAGAGAAACCTTGTTTACAAAGACTTTGCCCAGAGAAATTCATTTTCCAAGTAATTTCTTTATATTCCTTTCTTCAACCTGGCAGACTCAGATGATTCAAACTCCCAAGGTCAGGTACAGCCTTTGAGCTGAGTTGCAGATGTGCTCCATTACTCTCACCTGCTGTCACCTGTTGGAAGAATTTTCTCTGGAATCTTCACATCTACCTGAGAACCTAAGTAACCATCTTGTAAAAATAAACCAGAATGCTTTCCCAGAGCATCACTCTCAGATTGCCCAAATGAAGGTCCACTCTGGTAGTCCCTGCTTTTTGTTTTCAAATATCAAGAGACTGATACTGCCCAGGTTTCCAAATTAGAAATGAAATCCACTCAGTGAGAATCCTATTTGAACAGAGAGTAGAACTGATTCTAAGTGTTTGGTCTAAGCTTCAACGTCTAACTTAAAATGTGTCAACTACCATGTCATGAATGAAACAAACTTATGACAGACAATCACGAGTCAGACAGCAATGGGGTGTACAGAGCTCTTTTCACCCAGTCATGCATTTTCCTCTACAGTTCACATCACAAGTCACACATGGAGTATGGTGCAAGTGTGTTTTTACCATTGCAAGAAACAAAGACAAATGAAACAATGTGCATGGAATTGAGACCATACAGGCAATAATCTTTAAACTCAAGATCCAAGTCATTGAGTCAGACTTCGATGATTTTTTTTTTAAATGAATCTTCATTGTGTCAAACTGTCAGCCATATCTTATCCAGATCTATGAGATTCGGGAGAAAAACTTCTCTTGGAGTAAAAATGAATCATCAGTATGGCATTTCTGCAAAGATCTCAACCCACTGACTTTTAGTATTAGTTCATTTATTTATTAATTCAATCTTAATAATTTACTGAAGACTTATTAATGTCCTAGGTTAAAACAGATACAATCCCTGCTCTTAGAAATATTCACACAAGAAGGGTTTAATTTTGAAATATGTTAGGCGTTATGAAGAAAAAGTAAATGGTGCTTTGAAAACTTATAACGGCAACCCTAACCACTTCTGGCAGGCTCGAGGAAGGCTTTCCTGAAGATGGGCATTGGAGCTGAACTCTCAAGGCTTTAAAGGGATTTAGTGCACAAAGAAATTGGAAATGGAACAGCGATGACAGGGGAAGGCTAGAAGGTTATTTCAGGCTAATAGAACAGCACAATCAAAGCCCCTATAGCACATGCATACTTGCTACTTTGAGGACAATGAAAAGGGTCAAGTCTAAAATTGGGGACAATTTGAGGTACAAAATACATAATGATGGCAATAGATTGTAACTTACAGAAAAAATAAATATCCGTCAGTCCACAATGATAATCAGCAATTGAATAAATAAACAGGGGACAAAAGCTCTTCCTTACAGTAGACTCCCAACTTATAAATGTTAAAGGGAGGATGAAAATAGAACATCACCATTTGAAAAACATCACGGTAATAATGATTGCATGCAAGAATCATCAATTGATGAAAAAATTGGTGAGTAAAATTATAATGAGAAACAGAATATTTACATAGATTCAAAATTTCTCTTCTCCCCACTCTTCTTCCCCTTAATGAAGAGTAACTTTACAATGGAGAAACTTGGCTGATACTATCTTAACAAGGGCTCGAAATTAACATCACCAATAATGAGACATTAACATCACACGCCCCCTGATAAAATAGACTGAGACATTCTTGCCAAATTATGTATCACCTGATCCTAACATGAGAAAACATCAGACAAACCGAAACTGAGAATTATGCTACTAGATAACTGTCCTATGTTCTTCAAGACTTGTCAAGGTCATAAACAACAAGAAAGAATAGGGATCCTCTCCAGATCAGACACAAAGGAGACAGGACACTCCCATGCAGTGAGGAGTCATTGACTAGATCCTGAACCAACCATGGAAATCCAAGTAAAATCTATAGATTAGTTCCTAGTATTGCATATGAACGTTAATTTCCTGTTTTTGATAATTATACTCTGGTTACGTAAGATGTTCACATTTAGGGAAGCTGGGTGAAAGGTACATGGAAAATCTTTGTAAGTGTTTTTGAACCTTTTTTTTTTTTTTTTGGTATGTCTGAAATTATTTAAAAAAAAAAGTAGAAGAAGGAGCTAAAGGAAAAAGGTTGGGGCCACCAGAGCATAGAAAGTGAAAAGTGGATGGTGAGGTGGGCAGCTTGAGACTACACAGGAATTTATGTTCTAGGTGACGTTAGAATTGAGTCTTTGCCCCAAGAGCAAAGGAACACACTGAAGGGTTATAGGCAGGGCAGAGACCATATCGGCTACAGTGGGATAAATGGGTGAGCAGCAGCCTAGAATATATGCTGAGATCAGTTTAAGAAAGATATTGCAAGCATACAAGAGAGAGGCTGCTGCCAGCTTGGTCTACGGTGGTGACAGCAAGAATGGATGACTATGTCTAGAGGTATTTAGGAAGTAGTCATGAAGAGATGTGGGTATGGAGATCGACCAGGACGTGGGTGTTAAGAATGACTGTACATTTCTGGCTTGCCCAAGCAGAGAAATAGAGAAGTTATTCACCAAGAGAGAGCAAACACTGAAAAGGGTAGAGATGTTGTGAGCTCAGCCTTGGGTACTTTGAGTCTGAGCTTCCTTTGATGGACCCAAATGTTGATGTCAGAAAAGGCATTTGGATTTTAGGGGAAAGAAGCTCGGAGGCAAAGTCTGAGGTGGAAAGAAATGATGATCATTGAAGCAGCTTTTCTCCAGAATAGTGGGGGAGAGATGGGCAAACAAAAGAGTTGTGATTTAGCCTAGAAAGTACAAAACTTGAGTTATGAATAAAGTCCTATATGAGCAGAAAGGAGGGGCAGCTACTAATGTGGGGAACCAAGAATGGGTTTCATAGAGCAAGTGCTGTCAAGATGAGCTTAGAAGGATGGGCAAGAGTTTGTTAGGTTAGGGCAGAGGAATTTTTGGACAATCTGCATGAATATTCTTTTTTTAAAAGATTTTATTTATTTATTTGACATACAGAGATCACAAGTTGGCAGAGAGACAGGCAGGGAAAGAGAGAGGAGGAAGCAGGCTCCCTGCTGAGCAGAGAGCCCGACGTGGGGCTTGATGCCAGGACCCTGGGATCATGACCCAAGCCAAAGGCAGAGGCTTTAACCCACTGAGCCACCCAGGTGCCCCAGGACAATCTACATGAATATTCTTATATCTCTCTAACTGATAACCAGGTCAGTCCTACAAGTCCTGCTAACAGGCAGTGGTTGTTGGTCAACTATGTGGGCTCTACAAGCAGAAAGAAGGCAGTGCATTTTCAGTTCTCCAAATGGTCTTTCTTTGCCCTTTTCCCTTATTGGGTGTATTTTGAACTTTATCTGCAATGCATGAACATTCAAGAGTTGTTCTTCTTTTTCTCCTGCAATGCTCCTCCCATCAAAAGTACTCCAAAACGATAGGGCACTATAGACTGTTTCCAAGGTGATTACTTGTTGGTTCAGATGTTGACAGATTGATAATGACTTACTTGGGTTATGACCTCTGGGTCATTTCCATTGTAATGAGGGATTGAAACAGTCCCACCAGAACCAGTTGCAAACTGTGGGACTTGTGCTTTGTAGCAGGAATTACAGGTTCAGAAGGACTTTTCTTCAGGGCCCCTCACTAAGTACCCATATTGCAAATGACCCCATGTCATTTAGAGCTCTTTTCCACCCCCACACACTGAGGGATACACTGTCTTCCCATCAATAACTTGGCTCGAGATCACAGTGGTTATCAAAATGGGAATAGAAGGGAGGATACATGCCTGAGGCTTAAGTATCCAAAGCTTCCAGTGATTCTGAAAAATTGCCAAAAGGATTGAGAAGCTTAGAGAAAGAACTTTTTTCTTCCTTCTTCCCCCAGGTTTGTAAGCCACTGCTCAAGAACCCTTAAGTCTTCTTTCTACAGAGTCAGAGTAACTGAATTTGGCTCTCCGGGATGACTGAATTACTATGCTGGATCCCCTTGTGATCTTGGCTACCGTCCGTTTGAGGACCACCTCTTAGGGGAAACCATGGCTTAGACCGCATTTTCATCTATACACATTCTTCATGAATTTCTTGAGATAGTTTCAAGATAGCATGTACCCTTTGCCCCACACTTTTGTCCATAACTACAAAATGGGACAATTTGAGCAGAAAGTCATATTAGAACATTTATTAAACTAGCCATGAGCCACTGGTATTTGAAACTGTCCTCAACAGTACCATTTACAGCGGCATCAAAAACCATAAGTTTAGGGACAAATTTAGTGGAATATATGTAACATCACAAATTTAGTGGAATATATGTAACATCAGTGAAAACTACATGCTGTGGCTAAATAAAGGAGACCTAAATAAATGGAGAGAAATATTGTGTCCCCAAATTGGAAGATATTGTTTTCATATTAGTTCTTCCCAAATTGACCTATGGATATACTCTGGTTTCTCTTCAGATCGCATAAATCTTTCGCCTTTTACCAAATTGACCTATGGAATTAATGCAATCTCAATAAAAATGCAATTCCAACAAATAAAAATAAAAATCCCCCCAAATATATATTTTAAATATATATATATTGACTAGCTGATTTTAACCATTAGATAGAAATGTAAGAGATCTGGGGCGCCTGGGTGGCTCAGTGGTTTGGGCTGCTGCCTTTGGCTCGGGTCATGATCTCAGGGTCCTGGGATCGAGCCCCGCATCGGGCTCCCTGCTCCGCAGGAAGCCTGCTTCCCTCTCTCTCTCTCTGCCTGCCTCTCTGCCTACTTGTGATCTCCGTCTTTCAAATAAATAAATAAAATCTTTAAAAAAAAAAAAAAAGAAAAAAGAAATGTAAGAGATCTGTAATACCTCAACCAATTTTGAAACAGAAGAGTAAAGTTGGAGGACTTACACTACCTAATCTCAAGACTTATCTTAAATATTGGAATCAGGACAAGTTGGTATTGGTATATGAATAGAGATCGAGATTGAAAAACCAGACGAGAATCCAAAAATAGGTTCACACATACACAATTGATTTTTAACAAAAATGTCAATGTAATTTCGTATGGGTTCCAGTCATACATATGTATTTGCAGTACATCCAACAATGTACTTATGCCAGAACACTTAAGAACTCTTCAAACATATTAATGGAAAACAATCCAATAAAGAAATGATTAAAAATGAAAAGGAATTTAAAGAGACATTTCGTATAAGAATGGCCAATTAGCACATGAAAAGATGCTCGTTGTCATTAATTAGTAGGGAAATGCAAATTAAAAGCACAAGAGAAAACTGCTACACACCCATTAGAATCTCTAAAATTAAAGACATACCAATTTGGAAGCCAGTGTTGGCAAGGATGTGGAGCAGTGGAACTCATACATTGCCGGTGGGAAAGCAGAATTGTGCAACCACTATGGAAAAGGGTTTGGCAGTTTCTTATAAAAACACACTTTAAAGGATAACACCCAGAAATCCTATTCCTAATATTTACCCAAGAGAAATGAAAACATATGTCCACGGAAAGACGTGTAGACAAATGCTCATAGGAGCTTAATTCATAACAGTTAAAAAGTGGAAACGACCCTAATTTCATCCATAGGTGAGTAGATAAACACATGAGGGATAGTCACACGCTGGAATGCTGGTCAGCCATAAACCAGGATGAACTTTTCCTGTATGCAGTGACGTGGTTGGATCTCAAAAACATTACGCTGACACACCAAGGAGTACATACTGGATGGTTCCATTTATAAGAAATTCCAGAAAAGACAAATCTACTCTACAGTAACAGAAAGCAGATCAGTGGTTGCTTAGAGCTGGGGATTGAAGAGCTGACTGGGAAGTTTCCCCAGGGCATTTTCTGAGATGAGGCAAATGTTCTGCATCTTGATGGTAGCACTGGTTACTTAGGTGTATAAACATGTCAGAACTCATCAAAATGTACATTTTAAGTAGGTACATTGATGGAATTAAAATTATGCCTCAGTGAAGTTGCCGTAACAGAAAAAAAAAAAAAATTAGTGAGTAGAAGATACTATGCTACACCAATATTGAGCCGTGAGAAGCCTGCATAGAGACAGAGAGAATTCCTGGGAAACCCCAGCCTGTAAAAGGTCCTCATCTTGATGATGACCCCAGGGGCTTGTGGGAGCTGCCTCCCGGCTTGCTATAGGCAAACACCTGGCCTGGTGTTCAGCATCTTGGCCACCATGAGACACCATTGTTTGCACTGAGTCATGGGACTGAACTCGGTTGAAGGATCTTACCTCTTCTTCCTAGCTCTGGTCTGCTGCCTGATTTTGTAGGATGCTGTCTCTTGTTTCCTATCTTCCCAGAGCTCCCAGCGAGTGGAGAAACTCATGCTTGCCCCACCAACTCTCACCTGAAGCTAAGGTTTTTTCGAATTTCACGGAGAGGGGCAATATAACTACCTTTGCCTTCACGGGCCCTTTTTTCTCTTCCCCTCACCACTTCTTCCCCAAATTGCATCCTACTTCTATTGGATTCTGCTGAAACCTCTCTGTCTTTGCAGGTCTTAGCTCCTATCCCTTGGTTCCACGTCTCCATGTCACTGGGATGTAGCACAGAAGAATCAGGACTTTCCCTTTGATTTCAGAGTGACCCAGGGACTCAGAAAAGGATGGGATAGCCCCACATGAGACAGCAGCCACCAGGGCAATGCCTGTCATGTTGAGACTTCACCGTAAAACCTTCCTTTGAGGCACAACAGTCAGCCATTTGCCCCCAAATAATCTATTTAAATGTGATTGCACTTTTGGTTAGTTCTTACTTTTACAAGGTAGAGTGCAAACTCCTTAGCATTGTCGACCAGGCCATCACAGCCTGGTCTTTGTATCTGAGGTCCCCGCCCTCACTTGTCCTCATCTGCCTGGTAACACTTCAAGCCTCAGCTGAAGCGTTCCCTCGTGCATGAAGTCTGACCTGCACTCAGGTGAGCCTGAGTCAGCTGGCCTCCTTGCTCAGTTCTTTCCCTGTCTCTGTTACAGGACCTACCACAATCCCACAGTGACTCAACTGTCTGACCCTCTCTCCACAGAAATGTCCAGCTTATCGAGGGCAGAGATAACAGCATGTCTATTTTTCATGCCTTCTGTGCCAAGCACTGCTCCTAACCCACAGTAAGCACTCAAGTCATGAGTACCTCAGTGCTTGGTGCTGTAAGGGACACAGATACTGCGGAAGCTCGGCTTCTATCTCATGGAGCTTTGCCGGCCAGCAGGCCAGCTGAACACTCCCATAACTGTAATGCAAGGGAAAGTGTGAGATATTAGCTTAAATGTTGAACAGGATTGAGTGGCAAGGGAGAAGGTCCAATAATTGGTACAGATGTTTGAATTTATCTACTACTTGCTAATTTTTAGTGAGTACTTTCCCCGGGCTGAAGACCAGTTTGGTCCATGTTGCATTAGTTTCCTGGGGCTACTGTGACATAGAGACAAACCGGGTGGCTGGAAACAAGAGAAATGTATTCTCTCACCGTTCTGGAGGCTAGAAGTCCCAATCAAGGTTTCAGCAGGGCTTTCTGTGTTCCTTCTGAAGGCTATGGGGAAGACTCCTCTCTTCTCGCTTCCAGCTTCCAGTGGTTTCTGGCAGTTACTCATGTTCCTTGGCTTGTAGCTGCTTTACTCCCATCTCTGACCCTATCACACGACCCTCTTCCCTATGCGTATGTACAGGTCTCTGTGTCCCCTCCTTTTCTTGTGGCAGCAGTTGTTGGCTTGAGGGTCTTCCTTAATCTAGTAGGACCTCATCTTAATTGATTACAACGGCTAAAGCTCTATTTCCAAATAAGGTAACATTCTTTTCTTTTTTTAATTAAAAAGATTTATTTATTTGTTTGTTTATTTATTTATATGAGAGAGAACACAAACACATGCAGGGGGAGAAGTAAGGGGAGAGACAGAGGGAGATGGAGAAGCAGGCTCCCCACTAGCAGAGAGCCCTGGGTAGGGCTTGATCCCAGGACCCTGGGATCATGACCTGAGCTGAAGGCAGATGTTTAACCTACTGAGCCACCCAGGTGCCCCCAAATAAGGTAACATTCTGAGGTTCCAGGTGGAGGTGAATTTTAGAGGGATGCTATTTAACCCACTATACATGAATGATCTCATTTACTTTTCACCACAATTATATGAAGTAAGTGTTGTTGCAATATCCATTTTATACATGAAGAAATTATAGAGGACTAAAATGGTTGCCCAAAGAAACATACCAGAAATGCCAGGAATTCTGATGTTAAAGCATTTTGTCAGAGTACCCACTGTGATCCACCTCTCTTAAAACTTAAAAAACAAAACACAACTTTTAAAATTGTGAAATATATCATTTATTTACCATAGTGTATGGAAAATAAATGTACAGATTAAGGAATATCAACAAAATGAATACCTATCTATCATTCAGGTTTTTTTTTTAAAGATTTTATTTATTTATTTGACAGACAGAGATCACAATTAGGCAGAGAGGCAGGCAGAGAAAGGGGGTGGGGAGTAGGCTCCCTGCTGAGCAGAGAGCCTGATGTGGGGCTCCATTCCAGGACCCTGAGATCACGACCTGAGCTGAAGGCAGAGACTTAACCCACTGAGCCACCCAGGCACCCTCTATCACTCAGTTTAAGAAGCAGAACACTACTGGTCCCTTAGACAACAATCCCATTCTAATCCCTTCACCCACAGATACGAGTCTTTGATCACTCTCTAATATACTTTCTGTATAGCAACTTCTGTCTGTGAATCAGTTTCCCAGGTAACCCAGCCTCTGAGGATTGGCAGCAAAAATGATCCAAGAAAGCACACTTTAAAGTAAGATTTTTAGACATTGATATCCCACATGTGGGACTATATGACAAGGAAGACACCAGTGCTGTTGATAAGTGGGTCACCTAGCACGCTGTGGTGGTGGTACTGGGCCTGCTGGGGGCAGGGAACATTCAGGGTATGTGTTAGAGTCTCTAGGATTGTGAATTAGTTAAATGGCTGGGGTGAAGAAAAGATAATATATTAAATACTTAATGCTGGGCTGGCGTGTAGTATCCACACCCCAAATCTCAGTGACTTAATACAGCAAGAGTTCATTTCTAGCTCACATTATGTCTCAACTTTGGTTGGTAAGTCGAAGGGGGAGGATCACCCAGTTGCATACACTCAAGCAGGGACAAAAGTAGACAGAGCCTCCTTCATCTTGTGGCTTTCACATTCACAACACAATGTTGGCGGAACCTCTGCAAAAGCACAGGAGAAGCAGAAATATGAAGTATAGTTCCCCTCCACGATAACTCCATGGCCCACACTTGACTGCAAGAGATGCTAGAAAAAGTAATCTTTCTGTGTGCCCAGGAATTGAAAAATGGATGGGAGGGACGCCTGGGTGGCTCAGTCGGTTGAGTGTCCCAACTCTTGGTTTCGGCTCAGTTCATAGTCTCAGGGTCGTAGGGTCAAGCCCCGTGGTAAGCCCTATGATGGGCTCCATGCATAGAGGCGAGCCTGCTTGAGATTTCCTTCCTCTCCCTCTGCCCCTCTCCCGTTCTCACACATGTGTATGTGCGTACTCTTTCTCTCTTTCAAATAACTAATCTTTCTTTTTGTTTGTTTTAAGTTTAAAAAACTGCAGTAGGATACACTGAAACAATGTTTTCTCTGCTACATAAAGGAATCTGGATTTTTGGCTTGAGCAGTTAAGTGGATGGTGGTGCTGTTTACTAAGGTAAGGAAGACGGGTCTTGGGGATGGTAGTGGTAGGGTGTTAGTGGGTGGTTGGGTGGTGAATTGGTGGGGTGATGGCGTGGGGTGGTGATCATAATGGATGGCAGAACTTTCTGCAATAAATCGAAAAACCAGAAGGACAGAAAGATGTTTGAGAATGGTAGGAAAACAGGCGCTCTTGGATAACACAGTTTATGCTCCTTTTTCTTTCTTGCAACTGTGTTCCTTCAGCCTTGAGTGGTGTATGTGGTCTGTATGTTCTACAGAAAAGAGGAATGTGGAAATTTTGAGCATGACCCAGGAATTTACAGTGTCCCTATGTCTAAAAAAATGGAAGCCAATTTAATAAATTATAAATGTAGTACATGCCCATTTAAAAACTTCAACAATAGGGAAGGATATGAAAGATGGAATAAAAAAGAAATTTCCTTCACACACCCCCTCTACCATGCTAATAATTTCCTGTATGTCTCCTGTTGGAAGATTTTGTAACTGAATAGCAGTGAATGCACAATGTTTTAACTGCAGATTGTGAACAGCTGGCTGTGTAAAACTGCTTAATAAAAAAAACTAGACTTGTTTTCCAAAAGGGGGGAAAAAAACCTATTTCCTATATGTCCTTCCAGAATTTTCCATGCATGCACAAACACTGAAAATACATATTTTAACATTTGCATGCACTATTATGAGACATGTTTTTTAAGTGATTTTTTTTACATATTTAGTAATAAATCTCAGCAATCTTATTTTGATACATACAGGCTTGCTTTATTCTTTTTAATAGTTATATATTATTATTCTTAAAGATATACTTTCTATGTCAGTCATCTATTGATGGACATTTAAGTTATATCCAGATATTTTTAATTATAATGTTGCAGTGAACATTTTTTATTTGTTTGCTTTTTATATACTTGTGCAACTGTAGCTATAGGATAAATTCCTAGAAGTGAGGTTGCCAAGTCAAGGGCCATGTACATAATAGTTTTGCAGATATTACCATGCCCTCCATAGAGGTCCTTATATTTGGCTAACAATGTGTGAAAGGGATTCTTTCCCTACATCCTCACCTTTCCCTGGTTTTATTAAACTTTTTTTTAAAGATTTTATTTATTTATTTGTCAGAGACAGAGGGAGAGAGAGCGAGTGAGCACAGGCAGACAGAGAGGCAGGCAGAGGCAGAGGGAGAAGCAGGCTCCCTGCCGAGCAAGGAGCCCGACGCGGGACTCTATCGCAGGACCCTGGGATCATGACCTGAGCCGAAGGCAGCTGCTTAACCAACTGAGCCACCCAGCCATCCCTGGTTTTATTAAACTTTTAAGTATTTGCCAATCTGATATGTTAAAAGAAAAAAACAAAAAAAAACACCAATATATCTTTTTTATTTCAACTAGCATTTATTCCATAAGTATATCCATTTCAGTCTTTTAGCAAAAAGAATGCAAAGGATGTCACGCAGAGATCATGGCAACTGCAAAAGGAGTGATTTGTTTGTTTTCAGCAGAGTTTTGTGTCCTTTGGCCTAATTATTTCCAGCGTCCAGAGACTTTCACTCAATAGGTCACTTTTGAAAAGATCCACAAAGGCAGGGTAAGAGATGGGTTGTTTATAAACGAATGTGTTGGCAAAGAATGCTGATGCCAGTGTCCAGACACACTTCCGACAATGCCGCCCTCTCACCCGGTCTGCGGGGTGCTGACTGCACGGATGTCGTGGACGGCTGGAATACTCTGCCTCCAGTACTGTCCTGACCTTGGCACCTGAGCAAAGCCAGTTTCATCAGATGCATGCACTCTTAAAGTAGCCCTTTGTTTTCACTTTCTGGGGGCCTGGAAGGGGTACCAGCTTGTTTGGAGCTTCATAAATAAGGCATGGACTCACATTGAGCTCATTTTTTTGCATCTCACTGCACCTGCCCCCAGAGTGAGCCTAGCGGGTGCCATCGCAGGTATAGAAGGAGCAGATCTAGGGGAAGGGATGAGTGGGGAGGAACATGAATCTGTCAGTCTGTGCACAGATTTCCAACTGCTTGACCCATCTCTTGGTCATCTTCAAAAAGTCATTTACTTCCAAAGGGCTTGCTCCCCCATGTGCCTCCAGCTATATTGGGACAGTTTAGAAGTCCATCAGGTCAGTGCCCCAAACAACAGATGTGTTTGAGGTGGTTTGTAGGTCCTGGATACACAGTGGCTCAGCAATAGTCTTTTCTTTCCCAGATGCTTTTCTTGGGCCACACTGAAAAATCATAGCATAAGTAGTTAATGGTCAGGTTCATGAATCTCATATGCTGGGGTCTGAATCTCAGCTCATTTGATTAATTGCTGTGTGGCTTAGAGAAACTTCTTAACCTCTCTGTGCCTCAAATTTACAGATGATTATCACACATAGCTCAGAGGCTACATGGCTTCAAATGGGATAATCACATACAAGATGATTATTTCTCCCCACCCCTTTGTCTTTCTTGACCTACTTTATCTGGTTTATTGTGTCATCACTTTTCATGTAGAATATTCCATCTTTTAGCAGCAGGACCAAGGAGGAAAGGTGCTGAGTCTCAGTTGAGTAGTATCATGGAGTTCTAATACTGACTGCACACGGCGGCAGTTTCTCCCATACTGCCCACCAAATGTAGTTCTGGACTTGGGACAGTGACACTCATGAAGCAGCTCAGAGGAAATGCTGACCCGACGTGAGAACTGAGGCAGGGGGAATGCCCTGCTCCCTGGGTAGGATCAGGTTGAGTTTAAGAATTAGATTTTCCCCTGGGATCCAATATTCCCCTTGGCTTCCAAGCTCGTTATTAATTGTGTTCATGTAATAAGGGAGAGGAAGCAGAAATCAACAACGCTTTTCAGTGATTTGTGCCATGTTCCCCAGTCCCAAGATCATTTCTTTCTAATGGGGTGCCTTCCATCGGGGGCAGAGTTAATCTGCTCCCAGAGGCAGTGAAGAACAGAGATAACTACCCTGTGTGGGTAGTTGTTATCTAGTTATCTCATTAAATAACAAATCGTAAATTCAAAGGAATTATGTAATCTGGGAATGTGACTGAAGGAAACTTCCCAGAAGCACAGGTTCAATAGCACTGAAGCTTACCTTATGCCTCAGACCCAACTTACAGTCTATAGAAAATATAGAGGACAAAGAAGGTGAGGTACACCAAGATGCTCACAGTGGAGTATTTCCTAATGATGAAACATTCTGCAGGAAAACTGGCCTGGATTCTTCAAAAAGTCAACATTCTAGGAAGAGAGGGGAGACTGTCCTAGATGGAAAGGGGTTAAAGAGATATAAACCCAAAAGCAAGGTGATGACCTCAGTTAGATCCTTGTTCAAAAAAGTAAAGGAGACCAGCCATAAAAGACATTTGGGGACAATGGGAGACATTGAGGGAGGGGCTGATTGTTAAGTGATACTATGTAATTCCTGTTGATTTTTCTGGGCACAATAAAGCCATTGCAGTTACCAGGAGCATGTTCTTATTTCCAGGGAATATCTGCTGCCAAAGTAATTAGGAGTAAAGCATTATGATATATAGAGGCAATTTTCCAACGATGAGAGAGAATATGAGTGAGAGAGAGAGTACTGTAACAAATGTGTTAACTGTTGAATCTAGGTGGAAAGTTGTTGTAGGTTGAGTCTATGAAGAGGCTACCTGGATGTTAATGGTACTACTTTTTCTACAACCTTTCTGTATGTTTGAAAAATTATAAAATAAAAAGTTGGGGAGGGGGGCGCCTGGGTGGCTCAGTGGGTTAAAGCCTCTGCCTTCGGCTCAGATCATGATCCCAGGATTCTGGGATCGAGCCCCCCATCGGGCTCTCTGCTCAGCAGGGAGCCTGCTTCCTCCTCTCTCTCTGCCTGCCTCTCTGCCTACTTGTGATCTCTATCTGTCAGGTAAAAAAATAAAATCTTTTAAAAAATAAGTAAATACATAAAAAAATAAAAAGTTGGGGAGGGAAGGAGAGCTTATGGACGCAGACACTTATACACAGCTTTGGTGGCTTTCGTGAGATAGCATACCATAAGCTTGGTCAAGCTTCTATCCTCATGAAGGGAGGAGGCCTCTCACACCCATTCTTGAATTGAGAATGGTCTTGTTGTGTGCAGCCCACCCCTGAGGCTGGACCAAGAGGACTGAAACTCTGAATGTTCCCATCTGGGCCTTTCTCTTCCTTCTGTCCTCACCTGGCATAGAATATAAGACTCAATTCTCTCCTCTTTTCTATATCACCCTGTAGAAAATAGGATCATGTGAGAATTAACTGTCAAATTTTATTTGTTTTCAGTATGGAACCTCTTCTCTTTGCTCAGCTATCCTAAATTCTAAACTTTATGCTCATTTTCAGAATTCAAGCTCATCTCAAAGATTTAAGAAGTAGATCGAATGTTGTATTGTTCCTGTATCTTCTATTTAGACTTCATGAGCCAGAATAATTCAATCTAAGGAAAGAACTCCAATAGCAGGTCTTTAAGGCACAGATACAGACTCTAGAGAGAGCCTTGGGGTAAGAAGGTCTTACGGCAGAACAGTTCAAATCATTGGACCTTGAAGGCAAACAGAGTCCTTGATGAGAGACAACAAGCCATTCTGAGTGGCAGAAATTCACACGGCGCCTCTCACCCAAAGATGAATCTTTAACCAGCTGTGGGAAGCTTGCTTATCACAAAGCTAACAAACCTTAACAGGGATGGGCAAACAGGTTGACAGCAGTGGAAACCAGTACCCAAGGCACCGTTCGAAGAAGAAAGCCTGAACTGTGATGCCTGGACATTAACACCTAATAGAATATTCATTAAAAAAAAAGGAAAGCAGAGGTTTGGCAATGTTGAATTTTTTATTAAAGAAATTAATAAAACCTATCATCTGCTCTTTGCCATTGTTTCAAGAAATGAGGTATGCTTTCATTCCAAACAAGTAATAAGGGCACAATTGGAGAATGAAGGTAAAGAGCAAGAGGACAGAGGACTTAGATCAGCAGGATGACCAGATGGGTGAGGGCATCAAGGTGTTAACAGCCTCATGATGTTGTTAACAGCCTCTAATGATGGCATTAGAATGCCATCAAAAAAGCAGAGTAAAAACTCATCTATAGGGGCGCCTGGGTAGCTCAGTGGATTAAGCCTCTGCCTTTGGCTCAGGTCATGATCTCAGGGTCCTGGGATTGAGCCCACATCGGGCTCTCTGCTCAGCAAGAAGCCTGCTTCCCCCTGCCTCTCTGCCTACCTGTGATCTCTCTCTCTCTCTGTCAAATAAATAAAATCTTTAAAAAAAAAATAAAAATAAAAAACTCATCTATAGGCTTAAAGCAGGAGATGATTATTTTCAAATATGCTTCTGACATCTTGCGTTGCTGAGACGTAGTAATGAAACATTAAAGATTTTCTCTGCATTTGCAAAAAGATATGCCGCATATATTGCATGATGCCAGTAACAATCCCATGGGTGTATGAGAGTCAGTTTATATATTTTTAAGTGCCATTTAATTCTTTTAAGTCTCACAGAAAGAATAGAGGTCCTGACGATAAATTTGATCATCCCATTTCTCACCTTACATGAGAATCAGAAGCTCCCGTGAGGATTCCTATTGAATCCGCAAACATCCAAACATTTGTCAATAGTCAACTGGTCAATGGGTCTGAATCTGAACTTTCTAGACAATACTTGGCCAAATGAATCCAGACTTCTAAAAATCAGCATCACTGTAAACCTTCTAGACGTGTTTAAAGCACCTTCCAACCATGCTTCAACCCCAATAAACATAGACTCAAAAAAAAAAAAAAATATATATATAGTGCAAAAACAGGTAGTAGGCAAGATATAAATTTATCTGGACACAAAACATACTGAAAACAGACATGAAAAAAATCCATGCAAAGGGGATGGATCATGACCACAGCCTTTGGATCTTCTAGAAAGCAGAGCCTGAGGTAGGATTACTAAGGTGTTGACACGCATGTGAGAAGTGCAAACCCAAAGCTTTGGGAGGTGAGATAGAAGGGAAGCAACACAGCTAAGAATTCAGGATCATATGGGGGATGTTGTACAGCAAATCAGAGAAAGAAGGTAGCATAGGAACCCTCTCACCAACATTCTGGAATTTTCTGGAAGGCTCTGCAAAGAAACCACACCCCAGCTTCGGCCACGGAAGAGAGGCAGGGAAGGAGACTGTCCACCCTTCTCCCTCTTTTCCCCTATTGGATTTCATCTCATCCACCAGGAGCTTATACTCTACACTTCCCATGTGTCAGTGGTTACTGTAGAAGCCAGATTCCAGGCCCTGTGATGTGATGTTTTGTACACGTCTGAAGGAAAAGGACTTAATTCTAACAGAGAGGGGGAGAGAGAGATAGAGATAGAGAGAGAGAGAAGCAGGATGGGGAGGGGAAAGGGAAGAGTAGGAAGGAGAGGGGAAGAGAGAGAGAGATCGAGGTGAGCCAATCTCAAGAAGTCTGTGTCCTGTGCAATCTTTATATTTTCCTCTAACTATGAAGCCACTTAATTACACACAGATTTTTTTTTGTTGTTCTATTGATTGGTACAGTACCAGTGAAGACATCAAGTAGCATGAGGGGAGTTTTCAGTGCTCAGAGATATTTAATGAAGGAATCAGGAAGAAAATATGGAAATGTCTAAACACACACAGTTAAATTTTAGTAAGAGCTAAGAGTGACTATTTAAGTTGAGAATTCTGCCAAAATTGAGGAGATTGAAAATCACTTAGATGTACAGGTTTAGAAGAACTAGAAGTTTTTAGATTTCAGCTTGAATAGCCAGAGATACTATATTGTCAAAGTTTAGGTTCCTCCAGAAACTGACCCGAAGTACAGGGATTTGAGGACAGGTAGTTTGTTTATAAGGTGAAGGAGAGACCAATGGAATAGAGGAAAGTGAGAGAAGAGGGAAAGCATGTGTTTTCAGGCAGGTCATGACCATTAGTCCCTGGACATTTTACTACTGGGGACACTGGGAGCCAGTGCAAGACACACTCCTCAGAGTAAGAGCATTGCAGGGGTGAGGGAGCTGGGATATTTATATACCACCTCCTATCAGTGGCTGGTCAAGGTCTGTTCCCAGGGTTGTTAAGTCTGCAGACATTATAGCCTGTTTTGTGGGAGGACAGCAGAAATCCCTGCAGATGCTGACAGCTAAAAGTCAAGCCTTTGCAGTACAAGGAGGTATGGGCAGGGCACCCACAAAGGAGCTATGGCTGATCTGTGCTACCTTGTCACCTCTCAGGGTGAGATGACTCAGCACACGCCTTCAGCTATTACGGTAGTTTAAAATTTTTTTAAATGCTTAATATTGTTAACAAAGCGTCTCTTTCTTTGGGAAGGGGATGCTTTATTTTTAAACTACTTTTAGATGCATTGTCATGCATCCTATCAAGTAGAATGCTTTCTTCTTTACAAAATTGAACTTCAAAAAAGAAAAATAGATTACTACGTAGGTAGCTAAAATGAGAAAGCTTTGCTTTTGGAAAATTTGTGACATTTTTTTCTGTACCAGAATATTCCTACCCAAAAAATACTTTAAGAAGTTAACTAGTCTTGCCAGTTATCTGAATTGTGGAGGTGGGAGATTATTCAATCAGGGTAACTAAATTTAACTAGGAGGAAAGCAGAATTAGCAGACACATTGAAAATAGACACACTAGCAGAGGACTCTCAACCTCAGTGCCAGCAGACTTTACCCCCAAGTTCAAGGCATCCTGGTCAAGGGCAGGTGGAAAACTCCTGACCATGCTACATTAGCATAGGATGATCAAGCAGGCATTATAACAGCATTAATGCACCTAACTGATGTTCATTTATTTTGTCACAAGCACAAAAAACACATGTTTCTCAGATAAAACATTGGAAGAATCTAAGGACCACCGTGGTGCCTTCAATGTGAAAGCCAGTCCTAAGCGGACTTATGAGCATGATCATTGATTTTGTTCTCATAGCTTGATGCATAAAGAGCTCTCCGATGGTTCTCAAACCAGGGGTGGGTGAAAGCTCGCCAACGTGACAGCCTCCAATGAGCGTCTGCAACTTGCTCGTCTCTGTTCTCTGTGTTTCCCTCTGTGATCTCACACTTAGAGTCCATAATCCCTAAGCAAGGGCTTTTCCTGGCTGGTGGTTATTTATTGTCTGGTCTCCTGTGACACTTGCCTGTGATCATTTCAAATTATTTTCTCTCCTGGCCTCATTTCTCATTTTACTTCTCAATCTTCTGTGTTCTCTGCTGGTTTGGGTCTCCATCTTATCATCTTCGACTATTTCGTAGGCACTTCCTCTATGGTTCTTCGGAGTCTTGTGCATTGTTTAACCAAGTTTATGTTGAAAAAGGAAAAAAAAAACTTCTAAACCTTTAAGCAAACACATACTCAAAAAAATGTGTAAAAGTTGCCAATTACATAAATAAGGGCTCAGAAACAAGTGCAACTGTTATAAACACTTTCGTGAGCTGTATTAAGTTGAAAATGGGTGTTGTAAAAATCCTAAAATTAAAGGACATGAAGTAAACAAATGCTTCAAAATATAAGTACTTCCTCTAAAGAACCAGTACATCTCTGTCATCGGCTTATAAATTAGTAACCACGGTGATCTCCCCCCAGACTCGTGCGTTCAATGGTAGGAATGATCAAACTAACTCTTACCTGAGTCTCAGTATTTTTTTCCACCTATTAAATGGGAATAATAACAATATCTACTTCATAGATTAGTTGTGAGGATTAAAGAAGGTAAGGCATATAAAATACAGTGCTGTGCTCAGTCAATCATTATGTTTGGTTACCTATTATTAACTAAGATATTTTTTTCTCGTGTTTGGAGTAAAAATGGAAGGGATAAAATTTTTTAAAAATCAGCTTGTGATCCCCGCAAACCCTGTTGTCTGACCACTTCTGTAAGAGTTGATGTTGGAAGAGGCATCCCAGCCATGCTCCAGGAAGCAGGAGAATGAATTCAGATACTTTCCAGAGCTACGCCCTGAGGTCCCACCAGCCACTCTTATTAAACTACTGAGCTGTTTCTACCCTCCCTTTTCCCTCCATGGTCAAAAATGTAGTTGAAAAGAGGAAACAGCTCCTGTCTGCTGGGGAAGTGTCTGGATTGACACCAGGATCACCTCGAGTCATGTTTATGCTTCATTTTAAATTTGGTATTGTCCTTAAGAAGAAGCCACTTCTCCCTCACTGTTTAGACAGCACAGTGGGTTGAACAGTGTCTGCAGAATTTATGTCCACCTGGAGCCTCAGATGGGGGCCTTATCTGGAGCAGTTCCTTTGTGGATGTAATTAGTTAAGGATCCCAAGATGAAATTGATTCCTAAATCCAATGACTGGTGTCCTTATTAGAAGAGGAGAGGCGAAAGAGGGACAAAGTGGGAAAAAGCCATAGGAAGACGATGCTGAGACCCGAGTGGTGCCATCTGCCACAAGTCAAGGAATGTCTGGGGCCACCAAATATTGGAAGAGGGAAGGAAGTATCCTCCATCGAGCCTTCAGAGGGGGTGCGGCTCTGCAGACACCTTGATTTTGGACTTCGAGCCTCCAGAACTGTGAGACAATAAATTTTTGTGGCTTTAAGCCACCAAAGTATGCAACTAGTGCAAATAGAAAAAGGCAACACGTCCCCATGTTGTGGAAAGGGGAGAAATGATAAAACTGCTTTCCTCTGCCTCCCCTCCCACACCACACTCATCACAGTCCAATGGGTTACTTGCTCTTTGTGCTTGTTTTTTGGTCGAGCTGGCATGGTAGATGCTCAGTAAGGGTTTGTTGAATTTATGAATAAATGAAAGAATGAAATAGGCAGGAGTCCTGGGATTATCTATCTTACAAAGGACAAAACTGAGAGGAACAGGGCATTCTAGGAAGAAACGTGTGTAACAGCTGAGGGTCAGAAAGAACGGAGCAGGGACGCCTGGGTGGCTCAGTTGGTTAAGCAGCTGCCTTCGGCTCAGGTCGTGATCCCAGCGTCCTGGGATCGAGTCCCACATCGGGCTCCTTGCTCCGCAGGGAGCCTGCTTCTCCCTCTGACTCTGCCTTCCACTCTGTCTGCCTGTGCTCGCTCTCTCTGACAAATAAATAAAATCTTTAAAAAAAAAAAAAAAAAAAGAAAGAACGGAGCAGCTTGGAGAACACTTGAGAGTTGAAGGTGAGGATAGTATTGACTGACTTCCCAGGTGGGAAGGTGGGATGTGAGTCTGGAGAACTGGAAGGGTGCCTGCGTGAGAAAGACCTTGCATAGTGGTAAAGAATTTGGATTCATTCTGAAGCCATGGAAAGCCAATGGGTTTATCCGAAGCAGAAGAGTAATATCAAAAGTTTTAAGGAATTGTTGGAAATAGTGGCAGCAATAACGTCAAGAGGTGAGAAACAAGTGGCAAAAAGCAGAAGTAAGAACCGTCTTTGCCCAAGAGAAAGTCACTCCATTCTGAAGCGAATGGACGGCCTTGGTGAGGGACTGGAAGTGGGGGAGGGGGACAAGCAGCAGGGGAGCAGCTCAACATGGCTCCCACATATCTGAATTCCTGGTATTGTAAAATAAAATAAATGCAGCAAGTCTGAGATAGGAAGCATAAGTTTGGGGAGTCCCTAGAACATTCAGATGGAGATGTCCAATGCCAGTTGGACGGCTAGATCTAGAGTTGAGGAGAAAGGTGGAAATTGAGGACCTATCACTGGGAGACGTGGACCAAGATGGCGTCAGGAGAGGAGAGGAGACCACTCTTGTCAGGTGTCTATAGAGAGGAAGCCCAAGGACAGGCTTCTAGGGAATAGGAAGGAAAGACAGCTTCTGTGTGAGCATACCTTATCCCAGGGCAAGATAATAAGCAGGGGCCATATTTGATAATTAAGTGTTAATATTTTTGATGACTCTCTTCAGCTTGTCCTTTATAAAACTTATGAATAATAAACTAAGACTCAATGACCCCAAATAAACAGGAAATAAAAGTAATGGGCACTAGTTTCAGTTTCAGTTTCCTGTTAGTGGAAGAGAGTAACAAAAAGAATCAAACATATTTGAAAATATCCTTTGTCCTGGAGGGGTGGTACAGTTCAGTCATCCAGCCACGGTATGGTCTGAGGGTTATCAGGTTCCTTCCTGCTCAGTGTGACAAAAATTCTTCTGTAAATCCACCTGGGCCTTTTTGTGGTTTTATAATCATTTGTCACTTGTTAATAAGCTCTCATTAAATGAGCACTGGGTGTTCTATGCAACTCATGAATCACTAAATACTACCCCTGAAACTCCTAATACAGTACATGTTAACTAAACTGAATTTATATAAAGAATTTTTAAAATTAAAATTTTTAATTTTTAATTCATTTTTATTTTTTATAATTAAATTTTTAACTAATTAAAAAATATAATTTGATTTAGAATTCTCCCAAAAGGAGGACTAGGGAACAGGAGGATGAAGAAGAGCATCTGTCCATAGGTTTGTTGTGACTCCTTCTTCCTTCCATCTGCTCATCCTTCAACACTGAACTCAGGAGTCACCCTTTCTGGGAAGCTACCTGATCACTATATAGCTCCCCTATACACTCTGCCCACCATCTAAATGCCCAAACGTAAGGTTAGCACAACTTTTCTAAGACTCTAACAATCTTCCATATGTATGTCTGAAATTGAATTCGTTTTCTAACCATTTGCTCATCTGCCTTATTCCACCACTAGGCATGAGTCCTTGGGACATGAATCAGACTTTGTCATCTGTACACCCAACATGCAGCCATCCCAGATGCCAGGAATAGGGATGCCAACCAACTTGCCCACTGGCCCCTACCCTTGGGATGACTCAGCTCTCCATGTCTGAGTATCTTCCTTTTCCACCTGCACTGCTTCTTCTTGAATCTGAAGACAAGGGCAAGGAGAATCCAGAAGAGGAGGAGATGGGAAAAACCTCCCCTAAGCAGGAAGTGACGGGCAGCAATGAACTTGTAGCAGGAAATGCACCAAACAGGGAAAACAGTTAGAGGCAGTTAACACCCATTAACTTATTCTACCTTCTGCCCCATAAGAGGTTCTCAGTCATCTCTTTGCTTGGACAGAGGGAGACAGGGGCAGTGAGAATGAGTCCCCCAAGGGTTTGCTGCCCTGACATGTTAACAGCTCTTACGGTCAGACTCTGTCAGTGAGAGAGGTGCGCCCTCACACAGATATTCACACGGTGAGAAAACCAGGTGTTCACATGGTAAGGGTATCCAGTAGAGACAACTTCTTCTATAGTAAGATCTGTTTCCAAAGAATACTCCTGTCCATTACTTTATTGATCTTATTAGAATGTAAGCTGGGTTTTATTCTTTTAATTTTTAATTATGGACAATTTCAAACATGGAAGTAGAAAGCTGACTGTCCCCAACAGTCCCCTAGCCCCACACTCTCCTTCAACAATTATTCACATTCTACCAATCCTATTACATTTGTCCTCTACCTTCCTTCTCTTTTTCATGGGAGTATTCTAGAGCAAATCCAAGACAACAATATTATTTTCACAATCCAACAAAATTATAGATGGTTCTTTTACATCAAGTAATAAATAGTTGATTGGAGAATAAGTATCCTTACCCGTTATTCTTTTTTATCCACAAGAACACCGAGGCTCAAAGACAAAAGTGGTTAGTTCAAGGTCACGTGGCTGTAAGGAAGGGCACTACACCAAAACCGGGGTCCTCTGACCACAAGCCCAATGTGTTTTCCACCCTAGCTCCCATGCCAGAGAAATAGAAGTAGAAAGCAAAAACAGAGCCTCAGAGGCACGATCCAGCTGCTGTTGTTTCTCAGGAGGTAAGATATTACAGCTGTAATCCTTTGTTCTTTGTGAGATTTGTTTAGATCTCTTCCCAGAATCAACCCAAATAGCGTATTGTAGACAGAACACACAACCCCTGCTGGTTCGCCTTCCGGTATGTTGGGGTGCTTGGAGGCTCCCACTGCTTGTCAGAGAGGGAACGGCTCCATGTGGTGTTCTCCGGATCTCAGGGACTCTCATCTGGTCAATAGTAGTAGGAGGTCCACTTCCTGTACCCCATCCCTTCCTGAAGCTTGGTGAGCCCCAGGAGAAAGAAGAAAAGTCATGGAGGGAAGTGAAAGGGAAAATCCATGTGCTATCCAACCTCTCCCTGGAGAAGAAGGAGAGTGTGGTGGCCAACCTGGAGCCCTCCCAAGTCATCATCAATTAATTATGAGATCCTGTCTCCTGGTCAAGGTCCCCAGCCCTGTTTGTATAATCCCTTCCTTGTGTGCCTGCTCTGGTTCTTCTTGAACGAGACAGCTGTTGGCATGCTTCTCCTCGATAATTGATGTTCATTACTACAGACAGCATTGGACTGATAGCTACAGCATGCTATACTGGAGAGTAAGAAAGGATTCAGGAGAAGGACATAAGTGGAGAAGGCATAGGACAGAGTGGAGAAAGGGTCAGAGTAGCCTGTGAGTGGGGAGTCCTCAGTTCCGAAGTGTGTTTATTTTAGTCATCCTGAGTCATCAGCTGCACAGGCGTCCCAGCTGCAAGGCTGTGTCACTCTCCATGTCAACATGTGGCTGGGAGGCAGGAAACTTCAGAACAGAGGAAAGGTAGTTTTTAAATAACAACAACAGCAACAACAACAGAGATATGCGAACTAGGTCATGAGGCCGAGATGCTAACCTCAGCAGGTTCTGAGAACCAAAGGACATTTCAGAGCATAGAAATGTCTAACGGATTCTCAGCCAAAGGGAGTTAGTTTGGGAATGAGTAGTGTGGTTTTCATTTTTCCCTAAGAAAAAGTCCAATTCACTATTGTATATTTAAAATATAAAAGATTTAGTGTTCATGCTATTATGCTTTATAACAGACACACATACTTACACACATTCTTTTGTATGGATAAGATATTGTATTAAAATATTATAAGGTGCTGGGAAGTTAGAGTAGCCGTATGTTTCCTATTCCTCCCAGTAAGTACAACTAAAAACCCTGGACATAACATATAAAATCTATAAAAGAAGATCCTGAAACGTAGAAAGAAGGCAGACAGGCTGGAAAGCTCAGGACCCAAAGCACAAAACATCAGTAAATTCTCTGGGTTGTCTGCTCCTTCATATTTCCAAGACTTGGAGCTGAAGCATCTGGCAATCTGAAAACGACAATAGGCATAAACAAAAATAAAGCCTCAACAGAGCCTGCTCTCTCCAGCCAAACAATGGGGAAATAGACAGCCTTAGAAGACAGAAAACTTTTGGACAAGAATCTCTCAATGATAGCCAAACCCACAGAAAAGATTGTGGTCCCACTTATACCCAGGACAGCAAAGTCTTGAGTAAGGAGCCTGGATTTTTCCTCCTCACACTCTACCCAGTAATAATGTGGTGCCCCTCCCCCCACCCCACTGGGGAGGTGTCAGAGGAGACTTAACGGAGAGTCAGCCCTGCTACTACTACTCAGGGGTAATGAAGCTGTGGCATCAGTGGAGGCCACATGCGGAGAAGAAATGAAAGATTATTACATCTCCCATCAGGGAGGTATCAGGGGAGGCCTGGCAGAAAGCCAGAACATTTACACCCACCCAGCAGTGGTGAGAAACACCTGTACTCCAGTGTCAACAGAGGCCAAGTGAAGAACTTGGGCTTCAGCTCCCAGCTGGCCTTAATAAGGCATTATTCATTCACCCATTCTCTTGCCAGGAACATGTCAGAAAAAGTCAGTGAACACAGAAGGGTTAAATAAGGTTCATAACAAAATAGGCCCCAAAACCAGATTTCAATAGAACATTACTTCTCGTATCAAGAACTAGGAAGATGGTAAAATGAATGAGAAAAGTCAATCAACAGATATCAGCACCAAGGTAAGAGAGATGTTCAAATTATTTAACAAAGATTTTTAAAGAAGTCATCATAAAAGTGCCTCAATAAGTAATTGCAAATGCACACTTGAAACAAATGAAAAAAATAGAAAGTCTAACAAAGAAATAGAACATCTCAGCAAAGAAGTCGAAGATATAAAGAAAAAACACATAAAAAATTTAGTAGAAAATACAAGACCTAAAATTCAAAAGGTCAATGGTTGGGCTCAAGAGCAGAATGGAAGGGAAAGAGAAGAGTTTCATTGAATTCGAAGAGAGAATAGAAATTACACAGTCTGGGCACCTGGGTGGCACAGTCAGCTAAGCATCAATTCTTCGTTTCAACTTAGGTGGTGATCGCAGAGTCACGAGATTGAGCCCTGCATCAGGCTCTGTGCTCAGCATGGAGTCTGCTTGAGATTCCTTCTCCCACTCCCACTTCCCTTCCCAGTTGTGCTCTCTCTCTCCTAAATAAATAAATAAATCTTAAAAAGAAGGAAAGAAACTATGCAATCTGAACAACAGAGAGAAAACAGGAAAAGATGTATGGATCTTCTTCTTCTTTTTTTTTTTTTTTTTAAAGATTTTATTTATTTATTTATTTGAGACAGAGAGGGAAAGTAAGCACAAGAGAGAGAGACAGCACCAGTGGGAGGAGAAGCAGACTCCCCACTGAGCAGAGAGCCCAACATGGGGCTCAATCCCAGGACCCTGAGACCATGACCTGAGCTGAAGACAGCCCTTAACTGACTGAACCACTCAGGTGTCCCCAAAATGTACAGATCTTGAGGGACCCTCAAGATGGTAATAATACTCCACTCACCAACAGTTTAATACACATTCTCTCAAGTGCCCAAGGAACATACACAAAGACCATATCCTGGGTCATAAAACAAGTCTTAACAAATTTAAGAAATTTGAAGTCATGCCGAGTATCCTACAAACACAATGGGACCAAGCAAGAAAGCAATAACAGAAAGATAAGAGAAAAATCTCCAAATGCTTACAATCTAAAAAATACATTTTTAAGTAATGCATGGGTTAAGAGGAGGTCTCAAGGGAAATTAAAAAAACACATTAAACTGAATAGAGATAGAAATAAAATATACAAAAATTTGTACATAGCTAGAACAGTACACTAAATGTTAACCTTAAAGATAGGAAATATCTCAGATAATAACCTAAGCTTTGATGTTAAGAACCTTGGCAGAAAAAGAGCAAAACCCAAAGCAGAAGAAAGTAATAAAAAGCAAAATAGCAAAGAAATTAATAAAAGAAAAACAATAGAGGAAATCAGTGAAAGAAAGAACTGGTTCTTTGAGAAGATCAATAAAACTGACAAACTTCTTGTAAGACTGACCAAAAAAAAAAAAAAAAAAGGTGAGAAGACACAGATTAATAATATTAGGACTAAAACAGGTTCTCACTCCACACCCTACAGATATCAAAAGAATAATAATAAGGGAAAACTATGAACCAGTCTACATACATAAAATTGACAACTTAGATTAAATGGATCAATTTCTTGAAAAACACAAGCTATCATAATTTACCCAATATAAAATTGATGATTTGAAAAGCCTTAAACTATTAAGGAAATTGAATTTTTAATTAAAAACTTCTTTTAAAAATACCTCTAGGCTTTGAGAATTTCCCATAAGAATTAGATCAAATGTTTAAAGAAGAATTAACCCCAATCCTATGAACTTGATTTCAGAAAATAGAAAATAACACTTCCTAATGTATTTTATGAAGCTAATATTATCTTGATATGAGACAAAAGATATTACAAGATATCCACAGACAAATACTCCACAGGAATATAAATGCAAAAATCCTTACCAAACATTACCAAATAGAATTCTTCAATATATACAAAGACTTACTCAACATGATCAAATGAAGTTTATCCCAGTGATGTAAAGCTGGTTCAGTATTCAAAAATCAATCAGTGTTGGGGAGCCTGTGTGGCTCAGTGGGTTAAAGCCTCTGCCTTCCGCTCGGGTCATGATCTCTGGGTCCTGGAATCAAGCCCCGCATCGGGCTCTCTGCTCGGCAGGGAGCCTGCTTCCCCCCCTCTCTCTGCCTGCCTCTCTGCCTACTTGTGATCTCTGTCTGTCAAATAAATAAATAAACTGGGACCCCTGGGTGGCTCAGTTGGTTAAGCAGCTGCCTTCGGCTCAGGTCATGATCCCAGCGTCCTAGGATCGAGTCCCACATCGGGCTCCTTGCTCAGCAGGGAGCCTGCTTCTCCCTCTGCCTCTGCCTGCCATTCTGTCTGCCTGTGCTCGCTCTCCCCCCCACCTCTGATAAATAAATAAAATCTTTAAAAAAATAAAAATAAATAAATAAATAAACTATTTTAATAAATAAATAAATAAAAATAATCAATCAGTGTAATGTGCAATATTAACAGGGTAAAGAATAAAAATCACCTGATCATATTAACTGATACAGAAAAACATATTTGGCAAAATTCAACACCTATTCATGATAAAATGCTCAGGAAAACATAGAGAACTTTCTGAACTTGATAGAACATCTGTTAAAAAAAAAAACCTGCAGATACCATTATATTCATAAGGAAAGATTGGATATTTTCCCTCTAAGTTTGAGAACCAGGCAAGGATGTCCACTCTCATCACTTTTATACAGTATATTGCTGGACATTCTATCCAGTGAAATAATACAAGAAAATCAAGTATAAGTTATACAGATCAAAAACAAAGCAAAAACAAAACCCTGCTTCCATTTCAGATGACACAATTGTCTATACAGAAAAATACAAAAAATCTACATGAAATTGGCTAGAACTAATAAGTGAGTTCACCAAGACTGAAGGATACAAGATAAAGTTAAAAAAATCAATTATTTTTCAATATATTAACAATGAATTCATGAACACTGATATTAAAAGTACAGTATCATTTACAATTGCTCAAAAAAGGCAAAATGCTTTGGTGTATATTTAACGTACATTTAAAATACATATGGAATATGCATACTGAAAACTATCACATGCTGATAAAATGAATCAAAGATCTAATTAAATGGAAAGATGTATCTTGTATTGAGTTAGGAGACTCAACACAATAAAAATGTTAATTCTACCCAAACCAATATATAGGTTTAATGAAATTCTTGTCAGATTTCTAACAACAGGGTGTTGTTTTTTTTTTTTGTAAATATAGAAAAGATTATTCTAAAAACAGATGAGTTAAAATAATTTTGAAAAATAAAAAAGAACATAGCAAGAGGAATCAATCTGCCTGGTTTCAAGACTTACCATATAGGAACAGAAAGATGAACATTGTGTGATATAGGCAGAAAGATGAAGACTGTGAAACACGTGGATCAATGGTAAAGTATGCAGAGACAGGCTCACACAAATACTTTTTTTTTTTTTTACAAAGGTGCAAAAGCAATTTAATTGGGGTGTGGGGGGGGGCGGGGAACTAGCCTTTTCTACAAACAATGCTGGAACAACTGGGCATCCAAAAGCAAAAGGATGAACTTCAAACTAAGTCTTACACCTTACACTAAAGTAAACTCCAAAAGGACAATGGACTCTAATGTGAAACATACAATTATAATTCTGTCAAACCATGGGAGTTTTAAAAAGTTTCTAAACCTTTTTGAAAACATGGGAGAAATCTTTAGGATTTAGGACTTGGCAAAGTGTTCTTAGACCGTACAAGCCAAAGCATGATCCACAGAAAGAAATATCAATATATTGGACTTCCTCAAAATTAAAACCTTTTGCTTTTTGAGACAGCCTATTATGAGAAGGAAAATACAAGCTATAGACTTAGAGAAAATATTTGCAAGCCAAATAGCCAACAAAGGTCTAGTAAAATTAACAGCATAAAACAAACAATCCATTTAGAAAACGGGCAAAATATATGAAGACACATTTCACTGAAGAGTACACACAGAGAGAAAATAAGCACCTAAAAAGATGTCCAACATCATTAGCCAGCAAGGAAATCAAACTGAAATCGCAGTGAGAGATTCATCTATCAAAAGGGTAAAAATAAAAAATAGTGACAACACCAAGTATTGGTAAGGATATAAAATACTGGATCCCAGATATATTCCTGATGAGAATGTAAAATGGGATAGCTACTGTGGAAAACAGTTTTACAGTTTGTTTTTAAAAAATTAAACATGCAACTACCATTTATGTAGAAATTATACTTCTGGACACTTATATTGGAGAGATCAAACTTATGTTCACACACAAAAACCTGTACACAAATTGTTATTGCTGCTTTACTTCTAATAGCCCAAACCCAGAAACAATCCAGCTGTCCTTCAACAGATGAAAGCTTAAGGAAACCGGTATAGCCACACCATGGAATACTATTTAGCGCTAAAAAGAAAGGAAATATTGATACATGCAATAACCTGGATGAATTTCCAGAGAATTACATCATGTGGGAGAAAAAAGCCAATCAGAAGGGTTACCTGCTTGGTGCCCTTAGGTGGGTCAGTCAGTTGAGCATCCAAATCCTGATTTTGGCCCTGGTCATGATTTCGGGGTTGTGGGCTTGAGCCCCCAAGTCCTGCTCCTCTCTGGGCATGAAGCCTGCTCAGGATTCACCCTCTTTCCTCTGCTCCTCTCCCCACCACCACTCACGCACACATGCACTCTCTCTAAAAAACCAAACAAGAAGGGCTACATGCTTTATGATTCCATGCATGTAACATTCCTGAAACGAGCAAATTGTAGAGATGAGAAACAGGTGAGTGGTTGCCTGAGGTTAATGAAGGGCTGGGAATGTGAGAGAAGTGGGCGTGGCTACGAAAGAAACAAAGTGAAGGTTTCATGTGGCGATGGAAATGTTTTGTATCTTGATTGTATCAATATCAATATCTCAGTTATGGTATTGTACCATAGTTTTGCACAATGCTACCATCGGAGGAAACTGGGTGAAGAGGACAGGAGAAATCTTCGTATCACTTCTTACAACTGTGTGTAAATCTAAAATTATCTCCAAATAAGAATTTTCATTAAAAAACATATATGATTAAGGGGGAGGTAAAAATTCTATGGGATGCTTTATTCAAGGAGGTTTTTTTTAAAGCCCAAAATAAGATGTATGGGCACCATATGTGACATTGATTAAATATTCTGGTAGAATTAAAAATAATTCCTAATAATTGAGTGGTTTTCAATCTTGACTGCAATATTAGAATCACCTGGGGTTGGAGGGTGGATTAAAAATACTGAATCCAAGAGTTTTCTCCTTCTTCTTCAACCAGAGTACTAATTTATTTAGTCTGCCTTGGATCCAAAGTATCAGTATTTGATAAATAACTTTATTTTTATTTTTTTTATTTTTTAAAGATTTTGTTTATTATTTGACATAGAGAGAGAGATCACAAGTAGGCAGAGAGACAAGTGGGGTTGCCGGGAGAAGCAGCCTCCCTGCTGAGCAGAAAGCCTAAACGTGGGGCTCCATCCCAGGACCCTGAGACCATGACCTGAGCTGAAAGCAGAGGCTTAACTACTGAGCCACCCAGACGTCCCTGTTTAATAATTCTAAAGTTAAATTTCAAAAATACACAGAGGTCGAGTGAAACATATAATGAACTTTTTATACCTATCATTCAGGTTGAATAATTATTAATATTTCCTCCAATCCTGTTATATCTCTTGTCCTCTCCATCTTCTTTTAGTTGCTGCTAGAGTATTTTAAAGCAAATCCCAGGCATAATTTCATTTTTACTCAAATACTTCAGTATGTATCTCTAAAAGATAAGAACAATCCGTGTGTGTGTGTGTGTGTGTGTGTGTGTGTGTGTGTAAGAAGATAAAATTTAGGGGAGAATAAATAAGTCAGCCAGGAGTCCAGCTGGATTCTGCCCAGAGGATGCCCCTGCTCATTTTCTTTCCAGTTCCAGCCTGGCCAACTCTGATTTTCTGGCACCTACTTCTGTTTCTCTAGACTCCTCCCTGTCCAGCCCCTCCTCCTCACCATCCCTAGTCTGATCTGTTTCAACTTGTCAGCCACTGTGTCTTCCTTTCTTCATGACTGCTTACCCTGACCCCCACTGGCCCTTACTTGTTCTAATTCTCTTCCTAATTGTTAGTACAGTTTCAAAGAAAAAGGGGGTTGTCATATGTTTTTCATCCGTCTGATGTTATGCTTAATATTACATTTTCTGGGGGGAAAACCTGAACTGATAGGACAAGGAAACATGATGTTTGAAATTTGGTATCTCTCCTTCTCACCTCCCCCAATTTTGGTTGTTTGGCCATCATACCTTCTGGCAAATGTTGGTGCCTTTCTAGAGTCTCTTGAATATTGTAAACATATATTTATATACATATCAGTGTGAATACACACACACACACACACACACGCACACACACACACACATTATAGGGTAGAGTCCTGAGAGTGGTCTGGAGATTGGAGAAATAATTTTAACTCAGAAAATGTGCAAAGCTCTTCCAATTTATTCAAGATCTTTAGGAAATGATCTGACTTATCAGAACCCTATGTTAGGTATCGAGTGTTCCTAAAGACTAATGAGGCTGGAAAAACAGGGAAAGTTTCAACATTACACTTTCATTATAAGATCGCAGATAAAGAAACCCCTGAAAATTTTAGAAATATAGACCTATCAAAATATCTTTGTAAGAAAAAGTAGCTAACAAAATAAGACAAATTCTGGGAAATATGGTTCTTGGTTTTAAAGGCATTTTATTAACTAAGACGGCTTATATTTAATATATTTTATCAGTCATATGCAGTATGTTTTTCTGAGGGTCAGTCTTATTCACAGGGATGACTAAGCTTGGGTTTTGGCTCCATTATATATGACACACTAAGCAACAAGGCAGGAAATTCTGCTGTCAGGAACTATAGCAACTATGGACATAGGGACAATTTCAGAGAGAGCAAGGGACTCTTTCCTCAAGGGAAAGTGGTGGTGGTATGAGTGCGGGTCTCCGAGCTCTCTTACTCCCACAGTCATGACCTTTCCGAGGAGCTGGCTTCAATGCTTTGACTCTAGGGCTAAAGGGCTAGTCACTCAACATATGTGAACCTTACTTCAGAAGTGAAAATAATATTAGCATCACCTTTATCTAGGATACCATATAGGATAGGACATTAAAGCCTATACCACTGGCTCCCATGTCTAGGATATGGCACTGTATCCAGTATCTAGTTGCTTCCTAGTAGAAAGATAACCCACATAGAGCTCTCTATGTCATTCTTAGCCAAGAAACTTACCGATTCTTGGCCCTCTGATTTCAGACATACTCCTGAAATTCTTCAAGTCCAGTTTCTGACTCCTAGAAGGCTGTTGTAAGCTAAGAACAGGGCACATTTAAACTAGTCACACTCCACTATCAAAGAAAGTCTCTCATATTGTACCACAAGTCCAGGTAGAAACTAAAAGTGACAAAGAGGTTTTCCAATGATTCCATCCCCTGCAAAAATCTCTGCATTAGCAATGGCCACAGTCGCCAAACTGTGGAAAGAACCAAGATGCCCTTCAACGGACGAATGGATAAGGAAGATGTGGTCCATATACACCATGGAGTATTATGCCTCCATCAGAAAGGATGAATACCCAACTTTTGTAGCAACATGGACAGGACTGGAAGAGATTATGCTGAGTGAAATAAGTCAAGCAGAGAGAGTCAATTATCATATGGTTTCACTTATTTATGGAGCATAACAAATAGCATGAAGGACAAGGGGAGATGGAGAAGAGAAGGGAATTGAGGGAAATTGGAAGGGGAGGTGAACCATGAGAGACTATGGACTCTGAAAAACAATCTGAGGGTTTTGAAGGGGCAGGGGGTGGGAGGTTGTGGGAATCAGGGGTTGGGTATTAGAGAGGGCACGGATTGCATGGAGCACTGAGTGTGGTGCAAAAACAATGAATACTGTTACGCTGAAAAAAATAAATTAATTTTTTAAAAAAATCTCTGCATTACTTACCTCCAAAGGAGTTAACCTGTCACCACTGTTGGGAGTTTCTGGTAAAAATTATTCCAGCACCTGCCCAATGGGACTCTGCTTTGGGGAAAGCTCCTTTGCCTCTTTTTTCTACCAGATCTGGAACTTTTATCTCCAAAGTCTTGGCTGAGTTGAAATGCCAATTCTTTGTCAAACATAAAAACAATATGTCTTTAGATCTAAAGTCACTCCCCTTAAAACACTCACTGATTACAAAGAGGAAAAAGCCTGGCAGTTATTGCCTTCCTTGTATGATCAAAGTACACATCCCCAGTAATGGGACAAACTGAAATCATGGACCATTGATAGGATGCCGTGATGGGAACACAGTATGGCTTCTGTGATATTCTTGCCAAATACACATAACCTGAATTGAATTATGAGAGAACACCAGACAAACCCAGACTGAGGGATCTTTTATAAAATAAATGATCTGTCATCTTCAAAGGTATCAAGACCATGAAAGTCAAAAACAGACTGAGGGATATTCCAAACTAAAGAAGACTAAGGAGATATGATGACAAAAAACAGTGTGTGTTTCTGAACTTACTTCCTCTGCTATCCCACACATTAGAAAAATTGGCAAATATTTAATAGGGTCTGAGGATTAGGTGGTAACAATGTATCGCTTGATTTCCTGCTTTGAATGGTTATATAATGGTTATGGAGGAGCGTGTTCTTGTCCTTCTTCAGTGGAGATAGGGCATCAGATTAAGAATTTGTTCTCAAATAATCTAGGGGGAAGACGTTATTTGTACTGTACTTGCAACTTTTCTGTAAGTTTGTGATTGTTTCAAAATCTAAAAAATATTTTTAAAAGTATGTCTTACATAGTAAAGAGCTAGAAAAAAATATCTGTAGGTTTTTTTTTTTGTATTTGGGGTTTTTTTTTGTTGTTTTTTGGGGGCTTGTTTTTTTTGGCTTTTGGGGGCTTTTTTTTTCTGTGCTTTATTTTGGCCCAACTAGCCTGGAAAAGGGTCTTCTGTGTGAACCTCTTTCTTGGTGGTAAACTTAAAACACTGTCTTCAAAGATGGGCTCAGCCTTGAAATTAAGCAGACAACTGTGAAAAAGAGTTTGCAACTGTTAAAAAGACTGGCCCTAGCTTAAAAATAATAATAATAAATAAATAAATAAATAACCTCACATAGCTTTTATTTGTTATTTCAAACCTGGGCCTGGTTCAGGAACCATAAAATATGGTATCCCCACTGTCATGCTGGCCTGTTAAGGAATGCTCACTAGTTAACATCCTTTTCACTTTACCATAGTTCTCTCTCCTGAGGCGTTTGGAGAGAGAGAGAGAGAGAACTGTGTTCCTCTGACATCTCCCTTCACAACAAAGAACTACCTCTTCCTAATAAGGCTGTCCACACTCTCAGACAGAATTAGCCACATAATGCAATTCAAGTTCTCTGTGCATGGAATGTCAGACAGCAAGACAAACATCTATTTATATGTTTAATGATAATGATGCTTATCTATTATTTAATAATTTCTCTATGGTTTACAAAAAAGGCTATGTTCTTGGTAATGAACTTGGCTTGTATCATTCCCAGCCAAACAAGGGGAATGTGATAGTTACCAAGACGCTGCCTGACATTACAGCTTGGTTTCCCACTTTTCCTATTTTTACCATTTTAAAGCTGAACATAACAAACAGTTAATGAGTCAGGCCTAGTCTAAAGGTGGTAGTAGCAAAGAATGAGTTTAATTTGGCCAGAGGCCTAAAACTAAGTCTCTTTTTTCCTGAGAGTCACATTTTATTATGTTTGAGGTGCATTCCCTTTCTGGTTTGTCCCAAACTAAATTGAGAATGGAATGCGCTCCAGTACAAACAGAATCCAGCTTGACAATAAAACGAGGGCTAGGCCTGCTGGTATTATACTGAAGTGTTATTGTCAGCAATCTTTCTGGAGGAGAAGGAAAAAGTCTGTGTCATTGTTGATGTGTGTGAAAACTAGGGGTTGTTCAAGGCCACCAATCCGTACCTTCTCTTCCCAGCATCCTTCCCTCCTGCCGTACATGGAGAACATGTGTGTGAGAAGACACCCCGTACCTACCCCTCCTAGCTGAGGGCCTTGCTTTGGTGATGGTGTTGGGTGTACTCTCAAAGGGCTGCCGTTGGGGGTGGGGGGTGGATACAGAGAGCAGTGGAGGTAACAAGTGTTTGGGACAAGAAGGGATAAAAACCAAAGCAATCAATGTAGGAAAGGCAGGACGGAATGTCTTCTGAAGGGGTTACTGGAAGGATTTGAGGGATTCTTTGGATCCAAAGATTCTGAGAAAAGAATAAGTTTGTTTTTCCTTTCCTTAGAAGAGACAGGTGTCTTGGGAGGACTTTGGCTTGGGAAAAAAGTCTTTTTCTAATTCTGAATCATACAAAGAGCATTCATTCACTAGGCCAGGTGGATATGTCCCAGAAGAAAACAATAAAATACTAAACAACACGGAAGGAGCCTCCATGGTCCAGCCAGCATGGAGCACAGCGAAGAAAACCGACCTAGTCATCAGGTTCCTGACCTGATCCTCTTGAGATTAGCTGGAGCTGTGACCATAGGAGAAGACTTGGAAGACCGTGACTCAGTTTCTCCACTTGTAAAATGACTGACTTGCCTAGGGTCTTTCGTGGATTGATATTTCCTGACTCTGGTCATAGCAAAGACCCAGCACGGCAAAAAGAAGATGCTATTCCTCACGGAGCTCTGCTTTAGAGACACCTCCCATGGGCACCTCAGTGGCCCAGTCATTAAGCGTCTGCCTTCAGCTCAGTTCATGATCCCAGGGTCCTGGGATGGAGCCCTGTAATGGGCTCCCTGCTCAACGGGGAGCCTGCTTCTCCCCTCCCACTCCCCCTGCTTGTGTTCCCTCTTGCCATGACTTTCTCTGTCAGATAAACAAATAAAATCTTAAGAAAAAAAAAAAAAAGAAAAGAAAAGAAAGGAAGGAAGGAAAGAAAGAAAGATAGAAAGAAAGAAAGAGTGAGCCACCTCCCACGGCTCTGAAATGGGGAGAAACAGGATTCACAGAACCCAGCTGATGCTGTAGGAGGCCAAGATTCAACACCAGCCCAGGCTTCGACTGTTGCTTCAGAAGCTGATGGAAAAGACAGGCTCTTCTTCGCTGGTGGGAATGCCAGCTCAAATCCCATCTGCTTTGTGACAAAACTCTGATGTCCCCTAACTACTAAAGCTACAGTGCAGACGCTCCTCCTAATAGTAGTTACCTCCTACTGTACTGAACCCTCACTAAGCACTTTCTGTATTAACCCACGTAGCTTCTCTATAATGTTGATCTTCAGTTTTGCCGATGATGAGACCAAGGCATAAAAGGCTTGGGCACCTTGTGCTAGGTCATGCTTCTGGCAAGCTGGGGGCCACTGCTGTCCCTACTGCTTCTATCCCCACCTCTTACTACTTGGTGACATCCCTTTTTATTGTCTTATTTTTTTTTTTGCCTGACCCTCCATGGCTCTGCATCACTGACACTACAATAAAATCCAGCCCCTTAGTAGGGAGCCGTCGGCCTTACATGATCTGTCCCTGGCCACCATACCTAGTGTTCCCTTGTTTCAGTGTCCACCTCCATGTGATACTCCAGATGTGAGGAGTTATTTGCCTTGTCTGAGAGAGCCATGCTTTCTCCTGCTCTGTTTCCTTTGTCTAATAATCAACTCATGGCCATATCCATCTGACAAATTCCTGATCAAACCTCAAGTCTCACACAGGGTGATACCGTCTAGTTAGACATTTCCAGGCAGAATGAATCCCTCCCTCCTGTGTTCTTCCCTAGTTTCTCTGAAACTTGGACATTGCTCTGTCACGGGTCTGAGCCCATGGTTGCAGAACCACCTGCATGCACCTGTCTGTTTCCCCACTGAACTGGGAGTCCCATCTTCCTTAGTTTTGTGTTCCCGGTGCCTAGTACATAGTGGGATTTCAATAAATATTTGCTGGATTGAATCATATTATTTGGTAAATTTGGATATGTATATCTGCCCAAGGCAAAATTTAGGACATAAATTCCTTGGAGAGAAAAAAGGTCTCCCACCCCACCCCTGCACCAGAGCACAGGAAGTAGAACTGGGAGTTTTGCTAATGTTATGAAAGTATTTAATAAGCAGTTGAATAAATGACAGATACTTTGTGGAAAAACTTTGACATAAAATGAATAAAAGGGAAATCTTGATCTAGTTATCAGGAGAAAGATCCAATTTTCTGGATATTATCCCCAGAATATTATCCCCAGAAGTAACCAATGAAGCTAAAAATGGTGGACAGTGAGAAACAAATAATTTCAGAAACATAGAGCAACTAAAAGGTCAAGCAGGGAACCTTGCTTTTTAGATGAAGAAGCAACTTGATAATATAACATTAATTGGTATTTTGTTCAATGAGATCTCGGCCTCCAATTTTTATTTTAGTCCCAAGGCTACACTGTTTACATTAAACCAAAACTGCCTTTATGCATTAGTGCTATTGACTAATCTTTCCACTAAATGCCAAAAAAAGAAAATACTCTTGCAGTCTATAAAGACAAACCCATCTTCTTTGTTACTTCTTTGTTTTCTCTGTCCAGTTACTTGAAAATAGTTTTATGAGTCTACAGAATAGCAAGGTGATGAGATTTCTGACCATGAGAACAAGTTTCACAATCTATAATATAAATCTTGGAAAGTGATGCTAAACCACGAAGGAAATGTTTAAACAATGACAGTTTCCCTTTTTTCTTTTCTTTCTTTAAGGATTTAAATTTTCTTTTCAGTAATTCTTATTTCCCACGGTAAAATTTTATTATAGACTCCAACATAATCTCATCACTCCCTAGAAACACTTCAACCTCAAAGATGGCTTCAAAATTTGGGTGGGAGTTTATTGTTGCCTTTGTCTTTAGGTAGTAACTACCTCTCTGACCCCTTTCTTTCCTTCTTCTTTACTTCAAAAGACACAGTCCTTGAGGGGAATAAATGAGAAAATCTAAAGTGTGTTTAAAACATGTTCTTAATTGTTTCTGTATGTCTTTCTGGAAAGAAGGACCTTTTCGGAGAAGGAATAGTCACGAACATTACTGGTAGATAGAGCCCATCTGGAAAAGTGTATAAAAATCACATAGTTTTAGTTCTAGCAGAGATTGATGATCTGGGCCCACTTTTGCATATGAGGAAACTAAGGCCTTTTAAGGGTCCTGGGGAGCTCCCAGGTACTGGTTGAATGGGACCCATAGTTCAGGTTTCCAATGCCTAGTCTGGTGCAACTGTTCACAACTCCATGGTATGTGAAAGTCTGCTATCGAGTGTGACTCTGAAGGAGATTGTTGATTTAGGAAAATTCCAACACCAGGGAGCATTCTCTGTTAAAGAAAATGCCAGGTAAGGGCGCCTGGGTGGCTCAGTGGGTTAAAGCCTCTGCCTTCAGCTCAGGCCATGATCTCAGGGTCCTGGGATCGAGCCTCACATCAGGCTCTCTGCTCAGCAGGGATCCTGCTTCTCTCTCTCTGCCTGCTTCTCTGGCTACTTGTGATCTCTGTCTGTCAAATAAATAAATAAATATATTTTAAAAAAAAGAAGAAGAAAAAAAAAAAAAAAGAAAACGCCAGGTAATAAATCTACTTTACAAGCATATGTGCTGTTCAATGGCAGGAAATGGAGAGTAAATAGCACAGCAGTGAGGCCAGTCATGGGAGAGCACCTGAAGTTTAAAAAATAATAATAATAATTTTTTTTAAAGATTTTATTTATTCATTTGACAGACAGAGATCACAAGTAGGCAGAGAGGCAGGCAGAGAGAGGAGGAAGCCGGCTCCCTGCAGAGCAGAAAGCCCAATGCGGGGCTCGATCCCAGGACCCTGGGATCATGACCTGAGCTGAAGGCAGAGGCTTAACCCACTGAGCCACCCAGGCGCCCCAATAATAATAATTTTTAATGGAGACTTTTGGAATCCTAACTGAAATGATGCCCCTTCCCCCACAAAAAGGACAAATCAGCCATCAGTAAAAGACATGATAGACTCCCCACATCTTAGAAATCATAGAAAATGCACCAAATAAATAAGTCATAAAGTCAGAAGGGAATGAGAGAAATTTGGAAATAGATGTAAGGTAGCTAAAGAATTTTCATATTAGAGCTGAGTAGTGTGACTTTAGATATTTCACTACAATGAAAAGGTTGAGTTAGAAGTGGATAAGATGTAAATGCGTAGAAAAGTTACGGTATGTGTGTGCTCCGGGTAAGATAAGGCAGGGGGGAGAAGCCCCACATGCCAGATGTGGGAAGTGTGAGGTTAAGGACCATCCAGATGGAGGCAAACAACTTCTTGCATGGAAAGTACTTTCCTGGGTCACTAGATGACCCATCTCAGCTATCTTGGAGATGTCCTCATGGAAAACGGACTAGAGGACAATTCAATAACGCTTGACAAAATGTACAATGTGCGGAGCCTTGATCCAGCAATCAACCCCAAGGAATTTAATCTACAGGTATCCTCATGAATACACAATCTGCACAAGCATGTATTCTAGTGCTCTTTGTAATTACAAACAGCAAGATGTTGTAAACATCCATCAGCAGGGACTGGTCAAGGAAAGAATGTCTCTGTGAAGTCTGCTGCTCTACAGAGAAGTGTGCATAACGTGTCACCTCTCCTGTAAAAAAAAAAAAAAAAAAAAAAAAAAAAACAGGGCATGTGCTTATGTATGCATAAGTAATTTCCAGAAGGATGCATAACGATCTGTTATCTCTGGTGAACTCAAAGTCTCGGGAAATAAAGATAGGGACAGCAATTTCCTCTGTCTTTCTAGAGAGCTAATGTGTGGCCTTTACCTGAATTGGCGGATTTAATTCTCGCTGCCCTTTTTCAAGGTAGGTCCTGTGCTCTCCGTATTTTGGACAAGGAAACTGAGGCATAGAGAGTTTCAGTTTCAGACTTGCCTATGGTCTCCCGGGCAGTTTGTCTTACACTATGAAATCTTACACCATGAAATTTCTTACACTACGAAAATTTTATTTCATTGTATATCCTGTTTAACTGTTTGAATTGTTTTATGTCTTACCTATTTATGTCTTGTTTTGTTTTGTTTCTTCAGTTAAAGAAGAGACTGGTTGGCTCCTCACCGCTTCCTGTCATTAGAACCCCAGAATGGTCTTTAGGTGGAAGGCCCATAAGAGGGGGTCAGCAGTGCCAGGAGGGGCACAGCTGCAGGAGGCGTGTAGGGCAGGGTGTCTGCCCTGCACCGGGGTAGCATGAAGAGCATGCCTCTCTGCAGGGAGCACTACTTCTGTCTATAGGTGGCAATTCATTTCCTTGATTACAACTCTCCACATTGAGGGAAGCTTTACTGTTTTTAATCCTGCCACAGAACATGCAAAAGTTTGCCTTACATAACTAACGTCATTGACTTCTGGCTCTTCCATTGTGTTTTCAATGGTTACAAACATTCTTTCCTGCAGAGCGGTGGAGGCATTTGACCTGCCCATGCCAAGAAATGGTTCTGAGGGAGCTGACTCCGAGGGAGACTGCTGTTACACTTCAGGTTCAGGGAAGGTAGGGAACTTGGTAAAGCAGCCCAATGTCAGAGTAAAAGCAAGAAAGGCTGCGCTGGTGAGGACCACGCTGGTTGCTGTGGTCCAGGTGCACCCAGTCAGGCAAGGAACATGGCCTCTTCCTAGCCATCCTTTTTTTCTCTCTGGTTCAATATATTCTAAAGGTGAATGCAAAATCCCCTTGAAATTTTATGATCACATACCAGAAAGTTTATATTTGCACTGTGACTTCTGGGGATGTCCCTGAGCATTGGAGAGAACTTTGCCGGCTTTCAGGTAGGGGTAGGCTGGTGGAATATTCCTGAGAAATATTCCCAGCATGCTTGCTGGTGGGATTAAGAATGATGGTGTGGGAAAGGGAGGAAGGGCAGAGAGTCGAGCACATGGAAAGCAGGATGACAGGTGGGCTGGGCTCAGCTCTCTTGGAGCTTTGTGGGTCGTAGCACGGTGGTGGGCCTTCCTTCTCATCACAGCAGGAGCTGCAGGAGGGTCTTAGCAGATCAGTGGTAGGACCAGATTTATGGTTCCTGTGAGGTCACTCAGGTGGCTGTGGAGGAGGGACAGCTGGGGAAAGACTGGAATCAGACCAATTGGGAGGCTGTGTGATATTAGGTGAAAAATGCTGGTGGCTACAGTAACGAGAGCTGGGGTTCGGGATGCTGAGAAGCAGAGGGACATGGGGTAGGTTTTGGAGCAAAGCCATTGGGATTTGCTGATATGGGATAATGAAGTCAAAAGGAATCAAGGAAGACCATAGGACGTATGGACATACCACTTACTCAAGGCTGGGAAGATTTTGGAAGGGCCAACTTTATGGAAGGAAGAAGAGGGAAAAAAGTCCTTTCTATTTGGGTTTTGCTCAGTTTAAGATGCTTATTTGACATTCAAGAAGAAATGTCAAATATGTAGCTGAGAAGATTAGAGATAAGATGTGAGAGAGAGAGATTAGAATTATGCATGGCTACATGTAACCTGGGCCCTGTGTTGTTAATACCCCTTATTCCCCCTTCTCCTGCTGACCCACTTACACTTATGCAATTTTGTTGTGATTCATACACTCTCTTAAGAAGCCTTTCTAGAACAAGACAGCATGCCAGTAAACAAATCTTTGATTCATCTTCCTCCGGTAGAACAGGGCAAGATGGCAAGAGAAAGAGAGGTTGAGGGATGGAAGAGAAAGGGACCAGGTAGGGAACAAAGTGAGTGGCTAAGACTCTCCCTGGATGGAGGGGAAGGGGTCCCTTACAAGGTGTCTACTTATCTGTGTCACCTGCACAGACTGGAACTCGGATTCAGACTCTCAGAGCCTCTCTTCAACCAACTGCTTCCTGGGGTCTGTCCAGACAGAAGATCAGGGGAAAGCTCTTGACTAGGAATAATGGTTATGTGGGCAGCTGTTGTTGGCAAAGGACGTGCATTTTTTCTTGATTAGCTGTGACCAGTGGTTTGCGTCTCACAGAAGAGCTTCTTAATAATGGAAACAGAGGAGAGCACCACATATGTAATTACACAAAGAACCTTGTGATTCCAGCCACGGCGACGATCTGTGTTCCAGACATCCTCCTCCTCCTCCTCCATTCTTGCTGATGGTGGCTGAAACTGAGGATCCAGAATCCAGGTTGGTGCCGACAAGAACTCCGTTGGTATATAAGAAGTCAAGATACTCTCTGAAGTCAAAGAAAGATGTGCGAAGCACAAAGCTTTATTTCATCTTTATAGTGTCTTCCTTGAATCTTGCTTCATGGCCACCATTCGTAAATTCTGCAAATGAAGGATCCTATTTTGATTCTGTGACTTGGGGGGGCAGAACAAGTCACAATTGCACCGAGGCCTGGGGAACCCACCGAAGCCAGAATGACTAACATGTTGTAACTGAGGTAGCAGGCTGCTGGCTGGAAACAGAAAGCATACTGGGAATTGGGGGAAGTTAGCCCTTTTTAAAGCCTCTCCCTACTTTCTCCAAGGCAATGATAGTAGGGTCACCACCAAGACTGTGTGGGTCCCTATGGTCCTGCCTGACAATTGTCAGATGTGACCACCACGCCCAGGCTCAGATCCATGTCCTTGTTGTGAGGGAAGCTTTGGCTCCTACCCACTTCACATATCCTACCTGCCATGGGTTGGGGTGGTCCCAATGCATCAGGCCTTCAGAGTGGCAGACTCTGGGACAGAGTTCAGCATGTAGATGCTTATGGAACATGCACTGGAGATCACTCACCGTGGATGGGAGGGGGCAGATGTGGACAGAAGAAGCAGCCAAGCTGCAATGAATTTCCATTGTCAGCTTTGACCAAGCCCACAGGGAGAAATGATGGTTCTCTCGAATTGGACCAACATAGTCAGGCCTGTGTACCTCCTGTAGGGAAGTCAGCCCCTGGGTATGGGCTGTCGTGGAAAGGATGTGACTTTGGGTGAGGCCACTCTCTGCAGCCAAGGTGATCCCTGAAGTGGCTGAAAGCTGACGCTCAGCCCCCAGCACTCCCAGCAGCAGGGTAACAGGTCCTTCATAGAAGAAGGATCTAGAAGGCCCATCACAGTCCCCATCACCTCACCCCAAAGATATTCTTCTTTAATATCCTATTTTTTTTATCAAGACTGTCTTTGATACTAAGTTTAATCAGAGTTCAGTATAATCCCAATGTGATAATGGGCGGGGGGGGGAAAAAACCACTTTCCTGCAATTTGTCTTGGGCCTTGGGCTTCCTTGGAAAAGCCTTGCTTTACTATGATATTCAGAGAAAGCTGTTTTCATTCCAGTCCTTTTGGACCTTTCAATTCTGACCCCAGATTAAGCATAATGCTAAAAGAAATGTTTGGGGACTTTCAGAAAGGGTCAGAAAGGACAGACGTTCCCGGGTGCTCTGGGGCTGGCTCTTGCAAGGCAGTGCCCTCCCCATGGGGTCTCTGTGGGCACATCCAGGGTACCAACCACTGTCTTAGTTGCCCACATCTGCTCTGAGATAGTCATGCTGGGAAATCCTCACAGGAATCTCATATTCAGCCCCCAGGGGAGAAAACGCAGTGAGAGACACAGGGAGGAAGTTAGGTAGGGGGTTCTGAAGCATGGTGTGGTACCCACTGCTTTATTCTAGGTGGCTAGGGCGACAATATTTAGAAATACAGGTGAGGGATGAGGCAGAGTGTTCTCGTGGTGAAGAGCTCTGGATCCAGAGCCAGACTCCTTGGTCAACCTCTGGTTCTGCTGTGCATTAGCTCTGTGACCTTGCAAACTTTTCTTAACCAACCCATGCCTCAGTTTCCCCATCTGTGAAATAAGAAGTAATAAAACTGTTCCTACCTTCTAGGGTGCCTGTCGGGATTAACACATTTGAATCATTTAGTTCAGTGTCCAACACACAGTACACTCAGGAGATGTAGCTCCCAGAGGATGGAAAGTGGGAAGGATCCTGCTGGTTTGGGGGTCAAGTCAAGGCCAGTTCCTCCTACACAGAGAAGTCTTTATTGGAAGAAAGCTGCCCATGGATTCAACCTCAAACAGAAACTTCTGGGAAGCTTTCAGATGCTTCCATGTGATTGTTTATCTAGTTAGAAGTGATCCATAAGGCAAGATTTGCTCTAATAAACAGAGCAATTTGCAAAGAGTTTTGGTTTTTATTCTTGGAAAAAAGTGTTATATCTGCTACAGAGAAGCAAACAATGATACATGCCCTGAATCAAGGACACTAAACGGTAATCTGAAAGACTCAGCCTCAAAATTGCTTTTTTATTGAATTACTTTCTTAAACAAAGTTCGTTTTCAAGCAATATTTAACAAACCATTTGAGCAGGAATACAACTCCTGCAAACATAAGAGATGGGCTTTTCATACAGTAAAAAGAGAGCATAGCTTAATAGTTAAGAGCTGTTCTCTCGAATTCGGCTGCCTGGGTCTGTTCCCAGCTCTGCCTGATGCCAGCTGTGTGATCTTGGGCAAGCTACCTAACCTGTCTGAGCCTCTGTGTGTCTCAGATATGAAAGGAGACACTAAATAGAATCTCACACATAGCTTGTGGTTGAGACTTGAAGAGGGCTATATGGGTCAAGTGCTTATCATAGTAAACCTGCATTAATTGGTAATGCTATTCTAGTGGTAATACATAAGACAAAAAGCAAAACAAACATAAGAACTTTTTAAAGACACCATTTGCACTCTGTATTAGGAGGTATCACATAGGCAATGCTGCAGTAACAAAATGCTCCACATCTCAGGGACTCAGCAGAAGTGAGACATGAGTCCCCCTCAGACAGGACACCAGTCTCTGTACGTGATTCTCATAGGCTCTCCCAGTTCACTCTTCTGTCCCAGGAAGCAGCAGTGTGGTCTTGTACAAATTTTTTTTGTAACACGTATTTATGCCTATAAAGTTGTAAAATGGCTTTATAAACCTGTTCAGTAGGTAGCATACTTAGTGATATTCCAGAATTTTTTACTGTAACTTTGAATACTATATGATCTTCCTTATTGGAATTAATAACCACAATGCCCTTACCACACATGGTAATTCTTGGAGTCATGTCATATCCAGTCTGCAATGAAATTTGCTCAGCTGTCTAAAGTCTCTTTGAAGTTGGTTTATTCTAAGCAGGATCCAAATTGCTTTTGGTTGTGTCTCTTAATTCTCCTTTAAAGTAGAGAAGGCCCTATTTCTCCCTCATGCATGGAATGATTGCTGAAACTGGGTCATTTGTCTTGTGGAAGGCCTCACTTTCTCGATTTGTCTGTTTCCTTTCTTGGGTGTCACTCACTTTCTCCTTTTAGGCTTTTCTTTCCTGCCTGGGGAAGCTGGCTTGAAAAGCTTGATTTGGTTTAGATTCACCTGTCTTGGAGCTTTCATAGGCCATCCTGGCAGCTCACCTAGCATCCCATCCGCAGATGCCCAATGCCATTTGCCCACTTAGTGATGTTCTAGCAAGCAACAGGGGCAAGTGGTAATGACAGAGTCTTCCACTGTCAAGTTCCTCCCTGGCCCTTCATCTTGGGCAGCAGTAGTTGGAGCAATCATCTCATTAGAGGTTGCAACAGGCTGTTTTTAAAAATCCATTACCTTTTCACATTTATTAGATTCCTTCCATAAAGTGATTTTCCTTCATCAGTGAGGGCTATTTCATTATTCTCCCATATAGTTCATACAAGAAAGTTTGGATAGAGAGATACAGTAGAACATATCAATGAAACTAGAAGCTGGTTTTGTTTTGTTTTGTTTTTTGTTTTTTTGAGATTTTATTTATTTATTTGACAGACAGAGATCACAAGTAGGCAGAGAGGCAGGCAGAGAGAGAGGGGAGGAAGCAGGCTCCCTGTGGAGCAGAAAGCTCGATGTGGGGCTCGATCCCAGGACCCTGGGGCCATGACCCGAGCCGAAGGCAGAGGCTTTAACCCACTGAGCCACCCAGGTGCCCCTAGAAGCTTGTTTTTTGAAAGAATCAATAAGATCGATAAACCATTGGTCACACTAATCCAAAAGAAAAGAGAGAAAGCCCAAATTAATAAAATTATGAATGAAAAGGGAGAGGTCACAACTAACACCAACGAAGTAGAAACAATCATCAGTTATTATCAACAGTTATATGACAATAAAATAAGCAACCTAGATGAAATGGACGCATTCCTGGAAAACTATAAACTCCCAAAATTGAACCAGGAAGAAATTGACAACCTGAATAGACCGATATCTAGTAAAGAGATTGAAAGCAGTGATCAAAAACCTCCCAAAAAACAAGAGCCCAGGACCTGATGGATTTCCTGAGTAATTCTACCAAACTTTCAAAGAAGAAATAACACCTATTCTCCTGAAGCTGTTCCAAAAAATTGAAGCAGAAGGAAAACTTCCACACTCTTTCTATGAAGCCAGCATAACCCTGATCCCCAAACCAGGCAAAGACTCTACCAAAAAGGAGACTTTCAGACCAATATCTCTGATGAATATGGATGCTAAGATTCTCAATAAGATCCTAGCAAACAGGATCCAACAGTACATTTAAAAGATTAACCACCATGACCAGGTGGGATTCATCCCTGGGTTACAAGGATGGTTCAACATTCGCAAATCAATCAATGTGATAGAACAAATCAATAAGAGAAGAGAGAAGAGCCACATGGTCCTCTCAATTGATGAGAAAAAGCATTTGACAAAATCCAGCATCCATTCTTGATTAAAATGCATCAAAGTATAGGGATAGAGGGAACATTCCTGAACTTCATAAAATCTATCTTAGAAAAACCCACAGCAAATATCATCCTCAATGGGAAAAAGCTCATAGCCTTCCCATTGAGATCAGGAACACGATAAGGATGCCCACTCTCACCACTCTTGTTCCACATAGTATTAGAAGTCCTAGCAACAGCAATCAGACAACAAAGAGAAATAAAAGGTATCCAAATTGGCAATGAAGAAGTCAAACTCTCTCTATTCGCAGATGACGTGATTTTTTATATGGAAAACCGAAAAAACTCCACCATTCTCTTACACCATACTCAAAGATAAACTCAAAATGGATAAAAGACCTCAACATGAGATAGGAATCCATCAGAATCCTAGAGGAGAACATAGGCAGTAACCTCTTCGATATCAGCCAGAGCAACTTCTTTCAAGATATGTCTCCAAAGGCAAAGGAAACAAAAGCAAAAATGAACTTTTGAGACTTCATCAAGATCAAAAGCTTCTGCACAGCAAAGGAAACAATCAACAAAACAAAGAGGCAACTCACGGAATGGGAGAAGAGACTTGTAAATGACAGTACAGACAAAAGGTTGATATCCTGGATCTATAAAGAACTCCTCAAACTCAACACACACAAAACAGATAATCATATCAAAAAATGGGCAGAAGATATGAACAGACACTTCTCCAATCAAGACATACAAATGGCTATCAGACACATGAAAAAATGTTCATCATCACTAGCCATCAGGGAGGTTCAAATTAAAACCCCATTGAGATACCACCTTACACCAGTTAGAATGGCCATAATTAGCAAGACAGGAAACAACATGTGTTGGAGAGGATGTGGAGAAAGGGGAACCCTCTTACACTGTTGGTGGGAATGCAAGTTGGTGGAGCCACTTTGGAGAACAGTGTGGAGATTCCTCAAGAAATTAAAAATAGAGCTTCCCTATGACCCTGCAATTGCACCACTGGGTATTTATCCCAAAGATACAGATGGAGTGAGAAGAAGGGCCATTTGTACCCCAATGGTCAATGTACCCCAATGACCCCAATGTTTATAGCAGCAATGGCCACAGTCGCCACACTGTGGAAAGAACCAAGATGCCCTTCAATGGACGAATGGATAAGGAAGATGTGGTCCATATACACTATGGAGTATTATGCCTCCATCAGAAAGGATGAATACCCAACTTTTGTAGCAACATGGACAGAAGAGATTATGCTGAGTGAAATCAGTCAAGCAGAGAGTCAATTATCATACGGTTTCACTTATTTGTGGAGCATAACAAATAACATGGAGGACATGGGGAGATGAAGAGGAGAAGGGAGTTGGGGGAAATTGGAAGGGGAGGTGAACCATGAGAGACTATGGACTCTGAAAAAAAAGACCTGATGGTTTTGAAGGGTCGGGGGTTGGGAGGTTGGGGTAACCAGGTGGTGGGTATTAGGGCACGTATTGGATGGAGCACTGGGTGTGGTGCAAAAACAATGAATACTGTTACTGTGAAAAGAAAAAAATAAATAAATAAGAAAGGTTGGATAGGTGTTTAATTCTTTCCCTTTAAGTGTTCATTTTCAAATCAAGGATTTGGTACCCAACCTAACTGTCTATAGGAGTGTCTATAGAATTTTTTTGTTTTGGGGCACCTGGGTGGCTCAGTGGGTTAAAGCCTCTGCCTTCAGCTCAGGTCTTGATCCCAGGATCCTGGGATCGAGGCCCACCTGGGCCTCTCTGCTCAGCAGGGAGCCTGCTTCCTCCTGCCTGCCTCTCTGCCTGCCAACTTGTGATCTCTATCTGTCAAATAAATAAATAAAATCTTTAAAAAAAATTGTTTTAAAAAAATTTTTTTTGTTTTTGTTTTTGTTTTGGCTTCTTTAGTGAAGGATGAAAGACTATCTCTTGCTGATGATAATGATGATAATGAATTCTTGGGTCTTGTTAATGTATTCAATGTGTTTCAATCAACTGTATTCACTAATCTTTTTTATTCTTTAATCGCTCCATATCTGGCCCATGGGAGTTCTTTCATGATGTCTCCTGTATCCTTTTCATAGGTCCCAAAGTCTCTGCTTTTGGATATTACAACACACGACCTCTCTGCTCCTCTTGTAGATTTCCTGCCTAGACTTGGAAGCAGTCATTCCTCCAAAGAGCCCTTCTTCCTTCTAGTGTGTCTATTGATTACATTTTAAAACACAAAATACGTGTTTCTTTCTGCTCATCAGCCTGGATATGAAAGATAGCATCTATTCCTACACCACCCCCTCCCCAAAGCTTTCCACACAGTGGCTGGACTTTATCCCAAAGGACCAGAATAGACGATGTGTTGTGGTCCCCTCATAAAGCCCCATTGCATTCCAAATGTGTAAATTATTTTATTCTCAGTATTTCCCTGATGCAGCTGTGAATTTGAGAGCTAACAGATACTGTGAGATGTAAACTAAGGCATAGGTTAATCAAAGAGAGATGTGGGGTACATGCTCATGGGACATTGAAGGGCAAGGGAGCATGAAACACAGGTGAGGGGACCAAAATGTAAAGTGGCCACTGTTCTTGCCCTGAACACCTGTGCTGGCCCTGAGGGAGTGTCCCCTTTCTCCTGGAACATTAACCTGTCGGAAAGAGACAACACAGCTTCTAGAAGGATGCCCAGGGAGCAGGGAAGGAGAGAGGGGATCGCTGACTGAGATCAGATGCATATACCCAAAACATCAATGGGGGAACAGACACCAGCGACAGACCCTGCTGGATCCACAGCCACCAGGAACCAGTGACTTGCGAGACCCACTGCACTTTGGAAAGACAGCTGAGCTGATCCAATGAATGAACAAGGGAACATTCATGCCAAGTTCCCTTGAACCCAAGTGAGGGAAAATGTGTACAAATTATAAGTATCAATCAACTAACTCTCAATTGAGCTCTCAAATCACTGGCAACTTGGAATCAAGAAGAAAGCCCTTCTGAAATGGGGCACTGACCTTCTGAAAGGGCAAGGCAAGACACGATCGGATTTAACCCTTCAGGCCCTTGCTCAGCCCAGCAGATCATCTTCCAGAGAAATGCAACATTGATATCTCCTTTCCCCTCTGACTTTGCACCGGGAAAGAGAGAATCCTCAGCTCCTCAGCTGCATACTAGTCCAGACAGAGGACCGAGAAACCAGCTAAATTTATGCTCTGGGCTGTGGTCCATCGGCCAAGCCACGTTGTTCAATTAGCAAAGCTCTCCTTTGTAAACCATGCGGCCCGCTGCTCAGTGGATTTGAGCCTCTGCCATTCACATCATTTTTGTCCGGGCAGTCATTTGCTCAGTGTTCTGCAAGTCACTGCCCTCGCTTAAGACCATACAAGGTTAGGGTTTGTGTCTACTTCGTTTCCAAGGTTCAGCTAGCTAGGTCCTGCTGGATTTCATATACAATTCAAAGGAACCCAGAGTTCTGCTGTTCCTGGGAGAAGAAATGTGAGCAAGTAAAACCCGTGGTTGACATAGGGGAAAAACGGACCGGGAGACGCCCTGAACTCTCTCAGAGAGTTTGTCCAGGTGGGCTTTGCAACACACTTTGCTCCAAAATTCCCTGTTCAGGCAAAGCCCAGCTATGTTCAACAGACAGAAAGTTGGCAGAGAGCCCCACCCCCGCGGCCCCCGAATGACAGGTTTGTTGATTTCATGTTACGCCTCCTTATGACAATCTGTTTTCTAAGGGCACAGAAACAAGCCCGAGATGGTTTTGAGATAAGCATGCTCGGAGTGTGCTGACTTCCAAGCAAAGTATTTGTGATTGTAGTCCTGGTGCTGCTCTCTGGAAACTGAAATCCAAGGAGAAAGCAGCCCGGAGAAAACTCTTAGGGATGTGGTTGTGGATTTTGAGCCCTTAGCTGAGCATTTTTGTTTCCACCACCTGTCCCCATCTCCCTCCTCCTTCCCCTGTTCAGTCCCTCTTCCCAGGAAAATAACCCCCAGTCTGAGCAGGGGCAGTGTCCAGTAGGCTAATATTGGTCGATGCCAGAGTGGCAGGGACTACAGAGACCACGCGGGTGGCAAAGAGATCTCACACGGGGGTCTCTTTAGGGAGGGGGCCCCATCCCCATGTTGCCCTGTCAGGAATATAGTTTTGAAGGCAACCGGGAAAAGGTTTTCATTTTACAAGCAGAAGACGCACTTTCAGGGGGTAGAAGGTCTCCACTCCTCCATTGGTAAGAAATTACAAGCATTTGGAGAAAACAGCTGTGAGGATGACTTCCTAGCTAGACTCCTTGACCTTGCTTTGTCCCCACGCAAGAGGCAAGTCGCAGCTGCGACAGCTGGCACACTTGCCTGCCATGTAAACGCTCCGATTGCTCTGCATTCTATTCTCAAAGTTTCCAGAAGGATCCAGGGGCCCTGAGGAATGTGGAAGGAATGTCAAGGCTTGCTTCAGACTCCTCTGGAAGGTCAGTGAGGTAAGAATGTGAGGCCCAGCACGAACCCAGCTCTTCACAGGCTTGCCTTTTTGTCACTGAGTTTGTTTTTGGGCCCCCACCTGGGCTGGAGGCAGAATTAAGTGCTGATGGCCTTTGGCCTGTTGGACCACTTGCTTCTCGGGGCCTGAGACTGCACCCCCAGTAATGTGCTCGTGAGCCCCAGCCAGGGACATACATGGGGCAGGGCTTGCAGGGGGCCCTGGTGGGTGCTCAGCAGATCCCAGCCTCTGGTGCCTGGGTTCAACCTCATCTCCTACACTTATCTCTTTTCTCTCCTGGCCTGATCCCTGTAAGCTATCTCTCCTCCAACCTGCACCCCTTCTTCCATTTGGCTGCCTTCCCCTCTCTCAGTTTCTGCTCTTTTCTCCTTTCCTCTCTCTGCCTGTGATCTTTTTCAGCCCTTGACAACTTTACCTCCCAGGCCACTTAATCAGCTTACTGAGTGCCTACTATATACCAGGACTATTCCCAACACTGCCTTGGGAGTAAGACGGAAAGATCCCAGACTTCCAAAGTGAACATGGTGGGGAGATGGTGAGACAGGTTGTCCACAAGGAAATGGAGAGGTGGATATGGTGACTTCAGGAACTGAGAGATGCTATAAAGAAGATAAATGAGAGAAATGTGACAGAAAGTGACATTAAGGAGAAGAACACTGTTTCAGCCAGTTTGTTCATAGAAGGGTGTTTTTGAGAAGGTGACATAGACCTCAGACTTGAATATTGAAAAGGAGACTATTGTGTGAAGATTTAGGAAAAGGTATGCAAGTGCAAATGTCCTGAGGCTGCAGGGAGCATGGTGTATCAGAGCTAGAGTGGCTGGAGCTGTGAGCCTAGGGTTTCAGAGGCAGAAAATTCATTTTAAAAAGTTGTAATCTGGCGGTGCCTGGGTGACTCAGTTGGTTGAATACCCAACTCTTGATTTCGGCTCAGGTCATGAACTCAGAGTCCTGAGATAGAGTCTTGTGTAAGCATGGAGACTGCTTAGGAGTCTCTTTCTCCCTCTTCCTCGGCCCCTCTGCCCCACTCACACACTTGCCTGTGTGTGCTCTTTCTCTCTCTAAAAAAAATAAAATAAAATAAACAAAAACTTATAATCTGTAGGCAAGGATTTAGGGATGACTCTGGTGGCATTCAGCCAATACTAGAAGTTTTTAAACAGGTGAGTGCTGAGGTAATGTTCATGTCTTAGAAAGCTTCTGTCCGAACAAAGAGGCAGGACTGGTGGCCAAGGGTAGCCCTGAGTTAATGCAGGCTGAGATCACTAGTGTAACAGAAGAGGGACTGACCAGAGGTCAGATTCAGGATACATTTGGGAACTGGATTGGATAAGGCAAAAAGATCAAGAGATGAAAATTTCCTTTTTTGTTCCTCCCTTCTCCTCCTTCTTCCTGATTGACTGGTGCCATATACAGACTGTAGCAGGTCTGAGGTGGGGAGAAATCAAAAGTTGTGTCTTGGCCACAGTCAAGTCATATGGAAAGTGGGTACACATTAGAAAGGGCATTCCTTGTAGGAAAAGGCACTTCTTGCACAGTGCAGATAGACAGAGCCCACACCAGAGTCCAGGGCTTAGCCAACCTGACATGGGCTGGATTTCAGCTGGCTGCCTTAGACAGTGCACAAGCTAGACAGCCATACCTGGTGATCCTGGTTGGGGGCCATATTACCTCCAAGACAGCTGTTAGCCATTGAGGTGGAGATGGCAAGCGCTGAATGTGGTGGGTCTCAATTTCAAGGGCGCGTTGGAGTAGGGATGTGAGTTTATAGGGTGCGATCACATACAATGTATAGTATGAGGTGATTAGAGGTGGTGCCCTGGGCTGTGCATGTGCATGAAGAAGCAAAGGTGGCTAGAAAGGAAGCCTGGGCTGTTGTGTGTGAAGCAAGCAGTTCGGAAAAGGAGGAATCTGCAGAGACCCAAAAGGAGCTATTGGTGAGAAGGAGAACCACCCAGAACATAATGGCCCAATAACAATTGAGTGTTTCAGGAAGTAAAGAGGCTCTGTGGGCTGGTTGAGCACGTGAGGGATGAGCAAAGCATGCAGCCAGCTGGAGCCTCTGGGGTGCAGGGCAGGGAGGGAGAGGGAAGCTCCATCCCAGTAGGCTGGGGAGAGAGAATTTTGGAGAAGCTCTGATAGAAAAGGGAGAGAGAAAGAAGAGGTGGGGTCTTATGGGCTTTTTGAAGATGGGTGATCTTTTCCAAGATGATTTTTCACATGCATGGGGACGGAGCAGTAGTGAGGGTGAAATTGAAGATTGTGGAGAGGTGGGGAGGTGGGAGGTGCAGAGAGAGATGGCCCCTGGTGCTGAGTGGATGTGGTCACTGGACTGCAGCTAGGTGCGTCTCAGGATATGGGACATGGCTTGGCTCCAGGCTGCTTGTTTTCTCAGTGGTGCCAGAGCGAGGGGAGGGACAATGAAGTAAGGGTCTCAGGTGTGTGTAAGGACCTATTTAGAAACTGTCCCTGCTCCCCTTCCCCCAGGGGATTTACTTGGAGACAAGTCCCAGAAACCAGCTTCAGGTAACAAAGCCCAGATGCAAAGGTGGGTCAAGCCAGGTGGAGACATCCAAGGAGTATGGGCCCTGCCCTTTGGGAGCCTTTTTGGACGCCAATCCCAATCAAGGTGTAATAGGCTGGTTCAAATGTCTACTAGGGTAAATTGTAACTCAATTGGTCACCTAGCATCACTGTGGAGTTTCCTGTGTGTGTTACAATCTCATTGGCCACCTGTGGGTGGCCAGGCCCGACCGCATGGCCTTTGCCCATAAAAGCTAGTCTGTGAAACAGAGAAGGGTCGCCCTCTCTTGTAAGAGGTGCGTCCCCGAACGTTAGGTTAGATTCTTGATGCTTGGCGCGAAATAAAGCTTTGCTTGACCTTCGCTTTGTATCAGTCTCACTCCTTTAATCACGGACCCATTATTGGGATATAACAGTGTGGGAAGTGACAGGCTTGGCAGTGGGCAGTAAGGCGGGTTGGGTGCAGGCTCAGCACAGGGCTGCGCCCCCTCCAGCAGGGGTATGAGCAGGGCCCAGAAGGAAGGGCAGCCAGTCCTGGATGGTGTGTGTTCCGGAGCAGGGTTAGAGAAGAGGACACAGACTCTTAAGGCAGGAAAAAGGAAAGGCCTGAAGTAAACAGAGGAGGATATAATTACAATCTTTGAACAAAAACAAGACCTTTCTTCACTCAGTCACAAAAGCAGAAAGGATTAAAAGAGGACTTTTTACCCAAACAGCAGACAAATGGAAGATACCATAAAGGAAACCCACAAGCAACTCTTGTAGAAGGTGACTCTCTGAAGCACTTCCTAAGCCTAGGCCCTAGAAGTGAGAATTTTATAGGCATTCTTCTTTTTTTAATCCTCAGGACAGTACCCCAGCAAGGCTCCGGACTTGAACTTGAAAGGGCACGTACTTAACTTTGTTTTCATTTTCTTTTTCGTACTTTCTCAACCTTGGAAAGAATATTTACGAAACATAGGTGGCAATTGAAAAAGATTGAATATCCACTGAATATTAAAATCTTCCATAAATCCATCAGAAAAAGAACAATCTTAACAGAAAGAGAAGCAAAGAGCTAGCAAAGACAGTTCACAAAAGAAGGAAATCCAAATGACTAATAACAGGCTCCTGGGCCATAGGCCTCAGGAAGATAGAAGAAAGCAAATTACAATGAGAATAAGACCCTATTAGTTTAACAAAGATGAAACCCTCCGGGGCAGCTGCTAGTCACAAATATTTGGCCAGAGTTTAAGTTGGTGCCCCTTTGTAACCAGCTACTTGGCGGTATTGGAGGCTGTCTCTTTTCTCTCAAAAATACCTCTTGAGAATTTATTTTATGGAAATCAAGCATGCTAAAATATACGCTCAAAGATTCTGCTATTTCTTTATCTGTTAGAGAAAAAAGGAAATGGTACGAATGGCCACGAATAAGGAACTGGTGACATAAATTGTGGGAAGCTATACAATACAATGGAAAGTTTAAAAATATTGAGGGAGTAGCAGAAGAACGGACCTGTGAAAAAGTCTACGATCTGCTGCTTCGTGAATAAAGGAAATTTGGTACTTGGTACAAGACTGATTCTCCTAAGCCTTGGAGAAGCTTGTTTGCGTGTGGAAAAAAGTATAGAATAACATACAAGACTGTTCCTGCACTTGGGGGGGTACGGAATTTGGGAAGGCTTTCGCTTTTGTTTTTTCTATTTCATTACCGGAGTTAGGTCACAATGAATAGATGGTATTTTCCTAGCCATAGAAAAGGGAATAAAATGTCATATAGTTAAGACAGCTCCCTCAGGAGGGGAATTCCTTTTTGTCTCTGTCAGTTTTTACCAGTCTCCCTTCCTCCTTCCCCTCCTCTCTCTCCCTCCCTCCCCCTTCCTCCCTTCTTTCCTTTCTTCCCTCCCAGATCTTCCTTCCCTTTCTGCTCTCTTTCTAATATTTCCTCCGCCGCCACAGTTCAGTGGCTGTGCGCCACCCTGTGACGCCTCCCGCCGCATGGTCTGTGGAGGGGCCCTATCTGACAGGTGTTCCATGTCCCTGGCACAGAGCCCAGCACAGCCCCAAGTACAGCAGCAGCCCCACTTAGTAATTCCTGTTGAGCAGCGGATTCAACGCTGCTTGCTAACACATCTGCTTTGGATCACGCTGTGGGAGCAGTGTGGCTAACAAGGCGTGCAAGACCCCCTATGAGCAGAGAACTGACGGCGGCCATTGCTCAAGGTAAGTGTGTGGAAGGGTTCACAGAGACCTTGAAATAGACGGAGATCTACATTTGTGTCAGCTGTCTGCTGGTGCTCAGCATGGACGTCACATGGGACATAGCCCATAAATGGAATAATGAATGGATGAACAAATGAATGCCTATTAATGTATTTCATAGAACATTCGTGGTTGCTGACATGTTCTACATTCAAAACCATCGTACAGGAGAGCCTTGCTTCTCCAAGTGTGGTCTGAGGACGATCAGCGTAGTTACTGTGTTAGAAACACAGGATCTTGGGCACATGTCAGTGGCTCAGGCAGTTGGGCATCTGACTCTTGTTTATCGCTAAGGTGTGATCTTGGGGTCCTGGATCAAGCCCCACATTGGGCTCTCTCCCTCTCCCTCTGCTCGTCCTTCCTCCTGAGCACTCTCTCTCTAAATAAATAGAATCTTTACAGGAAAAAGAAAGAAAGAAAGAAAGAAAGAAAGAAAGAAAGAAAGAAAGAAAGAAAGAAAGAGAGAAGGAAAGAGAGAAGGAAAGAAAAAAAGGATGGATGGATCTTGGGCACAAACTGCAAAATCAAATCTGCATTTGGACATGAGTCTCACTAACTTATGTGCCTGTTAAAGCGTATGGGGATGGGCGGGGCGGGGAGAAGCGTGGAGAGTATCCAGCTGCTGTTTGTTTGTTTGTTTGTTTGTTTGTTTAATTTCTGGGCTTCATGTTCTCCCCTACCTCTTTGATACCAAATTATGGGACTTTAAAAGTTTTGCTTCAGAATGGCCCAGAAGAAAAGGCCCCAGATAACTACAAACCTTTGCCAGCAAGGAGAGATTTTTCAGAGGAATTTTCTTTTTCATCAAGGGTAAGATAGCTGTGTTCCCATCTGTGGCTAATTCCTCTTCAGCTTTGCCTGGTTCCAGCCACCCCCTGGGATGGTCAGGCTTAAGGCCAGAAGGCCCCTCTCTTTAGATGAGTTGAGCAAACTGGCTGTTTGCCCACCACAGCCTGCACCTGAGGCGAGGCCTGGTGGCCCCAGGAAGCCACCAGTCATGGGGTGTTTTCCATTGGAGCTCAGCTGCCAGGGACAGACTTGCCCTCCGTGCTGCTGGCCACACTCCTAAAGCCCCATGAAATTGGCCACAGCCAGACAGCTCTTCACAGACGGAGGGGGCGGGGTGGGGCGGACTCCGCAGGGGTGTCCAGGATTATGATTGAGGGGCCCTGGCAGGGAGGAGTGGAAAATGAGATCCTGATTCGAAGCCTGAGCTGTGGTTGCAAGTCCTGGACTGCTTTCCAGCAGAATGTTAAGGCCCGCGGCTCACAGCCAGTGTTCTGAGCCCTGGCCTCCTGTCCCTGTCCCTCCTGAGCAGGGCTCACGCCAGTGTCCGCTGGGGGTGGCACCATCCAGGAAGGAAGGTGTCTGTGCTTGTAGGGCAGGCTCATGGTGACTCTCAGGGACATATGACTTTATCTGTTGAAGAGTGCAGGAGGTAGCTGGGCTCTCCTTTGTCCAACTAGCCCACCCCCACCCCCCACTACCCCCACTGCCTCCTGCCCTGCTCCTCCCATTTATTCAAGGGCAGACAGAAGCAAGCTGAGCTGGGCTGGATTATTCTGTCTCCAGCTGCAGAAACTTGACTTTGTTACTGTGATAGCGCTGTCAGGATAAAGATTCTAAAGAGACGGCCTCTCTGCCATCTTGAATTGATTGAATGAACTTCTGCCAGTCTGTCTGGAATAGGAGATAAGTCTAATCCCATTTTAATTGTATCCAAGGTCGCTGGATAAAACTGGCATTTGATAAAGAGGTAAAATACTATTGCAGCATGGGAAAAGTTTGGGGGGGGCTCGAGAACATTTTGTAGGTCTACCATTTACAAGTTCTCGCTGCTTCTGCAAACAAAGCATTCCTCAAAGTACCCAGGCATTGTTTCAGGTCCAGACCGAGATAGATTCAGGGGCCTGGCCACTACTGACAAGCTGCTAGGGACTCCTGGGTGGCTCAGTGGGTTTGGCCTCTGCCTTTAGCTCCGGTTGTGATCTCAGGGTCCTGGGATCGAGCCCTGCGTCGGGCTCTCTGCTCGATGGAGAGCCTGCTTCCCTCTCTCTCTCTGCCTGCCTCTCTGCCTACTTGTGATCTCTGTCTGTCAAAATAAATAAATAAAATCTTTAAAAAAAAACAAAAACTATTGACAAGCTGCTAGAAATTCAGGTTCCCTCGTGTGCTGGGAGAATCTTGATCACTGGCAAAAATCCAATAGTTCTCTGAAAGCAAAGATGATTCTGCTACTCACGATACCTCAGCTGTTGAGAGACCATTTTGATCAGAAGCAAGAAGCATCCTCTGGGAGCACCGGAAGTGAGGAAGCAAGGTGCTTTCCCATCAGGGACCTCTGGGCAGGGAGAGTGGCTGCAGGCGTGGAGGCAGGGGTGCTCTGAGGCGCATGCGCTGAGGGCAGATAGAGCTGAGGGGGCATTTGAACCCAGCCCCTTGCTGACGAGCTCTGACACTGGCTCACCAAGTTCTCCTTTTGAGCCCCAGCTTCTTCTTCAGCTATAAAATGAGAAGAACAATATCCTTCACAAGTTTGTTGATTGAGTGAGGGAACATCCCTAAAACACCTATTTCTGTCCCTGTCCCACTGCTCCCTGTAAAATTCATTCTTCTTATGAGCATCAGAGATTCCCCATAGCCATGTGAGAGAAAGAAATGGGTTATCGCAATGACTTTTTTGTGTCTCTATCCCTCCAGTTCCTTACCTGCTTCCAGTCAGGGATTCAGATGTCCTTCGCTCCTAGCTCCCCCTCCAGCCCCTGGAAAGTCACGGGCATGGGCACCAGGGCCCCTCATGGGAGAAGGTCTTGGTCAGCGGTGCAAGTTCCTCTTGGAGGAGAAACATGCTGATTCCAAGCACCACACTGGTATGAGTGCAGATCCTGGATGCCCCCAACCCCCCTATCCCCGCCCCAATCCCCAGAAGGGCTTTGGCTTCAGGAGAGGTCTGAGAGGGGGTGGTTATAGGTGAAGGGGCTTCGGGCAAGGGAAAGAGACCACAAGAAGGAGGCATGCACCCAGAACATTGGTGTGGGCTCTTTCTCTCTCTCTCTGGTGCCAAATCATTTATTTTGTAGATGATATACCTGATGGTTTTACAGTGGAAACTCTTCTATGCCAGCCATTAAAGTTTGTAATCATGTTCTAAATGATCTCAGCAGAAATCCCCATTTTACAATGAGCGAAATTTTCACCACAGGATGCTATCTTGAAAAACATCTCTCTCTAGGTATTCCTGGATATCAGCTTCCAAAACCATCCTTTCTGTCATATATCACAGAAATATTGAGAAAAAGTTTAGAAGCATTTTTAAAGAAATCTGTAAATCTTTTGATTTCCATCTTTTTTTTTTTTTTAAATATTTATTTGAGGGGGCACTTGGGTGGCTCAGTTGATTAAGCAACTGCCTTTGGCTCAGGTCATGATCCTGGCATCCTGGGATCGAGCCTGCATCAGGCTCTCTGCTTGGCAGGGAGTCTGCTTCTCCCTCTGACTTCTCCCTTCTCATGCTCACTTTTTCATTCTCTCTCTCTCAAATAAAATACTGTTTAAAAAAGTATTTATTTCAGAGACAAAGAGAGTGCGAGCACAAGCAGGGGGATGGGCAAAAGGAGAGGGAGAATCTCAAGCAGACTCCATGCTGACTGCGGAGCCCGACATGGGGCTTGATCCCAGCACCCTGAGATCATGACCTGAGCCGAAATCAAGAGTCGGATACTTAACCGACTGAGCTACCGAGCCGGTTCCCATATTAAAAATTTGTTAAATACTTAAGACACTCAAAAAGGAATAAAAAATATTATTATGGGGACACCTGGGGGGCTCAGTGGGTTAAAGCCTCTGTCTTCGGCTCAGGTTATAATCCCAGGGTCCTGGAGTCAAGCCCTGCATCAGGCTCTCTGCTCAACAGGGAACCTACTTCCTCCTTCTCTCTTTCTACCTGCCTCTCTGCCCACTTATGATCTCTATCTGTCAAGTAAAGAAATAAATTTAAAAATCATAAAAAAAATTATTGTGCATATAACCATATATTCATCAACTGGTTTAATTTTAGAGTCAGAAATAACAAATATAAAACATTTTTCTAGAATAAGTATCGATGAGATAACAGTATATACAAAAGAAAGCAAGGATGTAAACAGAGATGTCAGGATGATGGTTATTCCTTGTGGGGGAGGTGAGGAAAGAGGGTGAGGAGGACCATGTAGCTAGAGGTATGGTCCAGTTCTCAGCTTTCTCAGAGGCTGCCATGAACCAGTCCATTAAACTAGTATGCCTTTGGAATTCTATGAAGTTTTCCCTCAAAGACTTAAAGCCCAAGAAGAAATTCTAGATTTCTTCAAAATCTCTGGTCTAAGAAAGGATGGTATGCTTATTGAGATGATAATCATTCATTCGGCAACCATGAATTCAGACTCACAAGGCAATAGGCCACAGGTAGAACTAGATGCAGTGAAATGACCCAGATTTTCTGTAGTGTAGTTTTGGTGCCTAAACCTAACCCTAACCCAAACAGGGAATGCCAGACTGCGCCTGATCTATTTTAGGCGATCAAAGAAAATTTCCATCACGTGACAGGCACAGAGCAAAACCAATGTGAGCTGCTCACATGCAGTTTTACACTATAGATCTCTTGCCCTGCTTTTCAAAGCAAAGGCATTTCTGCAAAGTGAGTGTGTTCACCACACATCTGGTATCAGACCTATTCAAGATTGCTATAAAAAGATTATTTATAACTCCTCTTCTACTCTTACTTACTACATAGATTACATCGTTGTTCCATATTGTTACAATACATCAACACTTACCCCCCTTTTCTTGCATTTGTTGCTGAGCCGGTCAAAACACCTTGAAAAGAGTGTTCGCTTGGGCAGTACATATACTAAAACACCTTGAAAAGAGAAACTCACAGGGTAAGAAAGAGCATGCAATTCTACTCTTTCCTGGGCTTGAAGGTTTCTTCCAGCTGGGCCACTCTTGGCGTAAGGAGAAGGCCTTCTATCTCTTCCCTTGGGCTTTCTTCCCTCTTGGTAGGAACGTTTCACACAAAGGTATCTTCCTTCAGTATGCAGCCTTAAATGAGATGGGTTTGGGGAGATTGTGTTTTTTTGTTTGTTTGTTTGTTTTTTTAAGATTTCATTTATTTACTTGACAGAGAAAGCATGAGAGAACACAGGCAGGGGGAGCTGCAGAGGGAGAAGCAGAGGGAGAAGCAGACTCTCCACCGAGCAGAGAACCCAATGCAGGACTTGATCCCAGGACCCTGAGATCATGACTTGAACCAAAGGCAGACAGACATTTAACCAACTGCGCCACCCAGGTGCCCCCGGAGAAGACGGTTACTCAAGATGCTATGCCTTCCTCTACTTAAGGGCTAGTCATTGACACAAGATAGACCAAGGAAGTTCTTCACAACCCAGGAGCATCTCTGAAATTTGAATCACGATACCTCTTTTGGTGGAGGTGGGGGGGACAAAGAGACAGAGATGAAAAGATGGGAAGCCACTTAAGTGAGTTTGTGTGAGTGGCATAATCGGGTTTGTTGAAAGAAGTTTCTAGGCCCAAGATGCAACTGCTCTGCCAGGGGTGCCGTGTCAGCAAACAGAAAACTTGTAGAACTCTCATGTCTCTGTGAAAGTTCCCCTTGACCAGAAACTCCATATATCCAGTTAGCTAATCCCCAAAAATGCCACGCCAGCTCTGGGCTCTATCCTTATTTCCTGTTTCCTATTCACTTTCTTTCTCTTCCTTATTCCTTATTCTTCATTCTGTAGAAGTTTTCCTGCCTTCTACCTCATTTTGGTGTTCTCTGGACTCTTGGGAATGGAGATCACCTGCTTCATGAAGGGTTAAATAAGGTGTATTCCTATCATCTGAATTGCCTTTACTTATTTTTTAGCAGGTTAAACTGTCACCAAGTTCTAGGTCCGAGTCCCTCTGGTGAATTCCCTTTATTGTGAACCAGCTAGAGTTTTAGTCTAGCACTTGCGAAGACCTCAGAATCCCAACCTTGGGGCTACATATGTGGTGTGGTCTCTGACAACTCAAGTCTAAGTCAAATATTACGCACCTGGCCTCAGGATTGAATCATGGAAACCAGCCATGTGAATGAAATCCCTAATCTGGAGAGAGATGAGATTGTGTTCACTTCCCTTCACACGCACTCCTGAGCCACTTCAAAGCTCTATATTGTGTATTGAATCAATTCCAAGTGCAAAATGACTGCTTAGGGCACCATGAGCTCCTCCCTCCCCTTGGAAAAAACAATCAGTAGTAAGAGGGGTCTCTCCTGCCCCTACAGGGATTCCAAGGTGATCCCAGGGGTTGCCCTGTAAATTCCTTATATTGTGGTTTTCCTTACCCCTTGCCCCCACCCTTGAAAAAATGATAGGGAGTGATTCCTTTACTAGTAGCAGGAGGCTAGGCCCCCCACTGCATCTCCTGGAAGCTCTAGAAAACAACCATAACAAAGCGGAATTGGCCACCACCAATCCAGCCCCAGTTTTGGACCTGGTGTTGCAGGCGAGGGCAGGAGAAATGAATGCTCTCTTGAAAACAAAATCAGAAGTGCAACAAGCAGCTGGCCGTGGACTGGGTTTGTCTAAACTGAAGCCACGCCCTCCAGGATGTGCGTACCTGGCTGTTCACTAGGGCAAATCCTTGTTCTTGTTTCTTAACCTTCACTTCATCAGCGAAGCACTCCCTGTTAATCCTTTAAGCACAGATGCCAAGGCAGTGTTCCAGTTACTAATCGGTGTGAAACAGCCATTGGATGCCCTTTGCAGGTTGGGGGAAGGGAATTGGGATGGGCCCCAGAGGGCCTGACTTGTCCCTGCTCCTTGGTGCCAGGTTGTGGGGAGGGGGGCGGGCCTGGACTGGGTTGACTCCAAAGACACAGTCACTCAAGGGCCTGGGGGTTGAGCGAGTGGTGGCAGATGGATGCAGTCCAAGATGGCTTGGTCATGGTCATGTATGTCTGGCACAGGTTGGGGACAGCTGGAGAGCCAAACTCAGTGGGGTTTCAGCTGCAGAGCCCAGTAGGAGACCCAGGGATCTGTGTGACTTTTACACCCAAGCCCAGGCCCTACCTGGCCTCCCTCTCACCATGGTACTGCCTGGCCTAGGTCCAAGGAGAGGCAAGTCAAGAATTTGGGAACCATGTTCAAAGCCACCACGGGCTGGAGGAAGACTCCAGGAGTGTTGCTAGTGAAGGCAAGAGGGAGCCGGGACAAGCGTGGCTTCAGTCAGTTAGCACTCACACACAGCTCCCTCATTTCTCCAAAATACAACTCTCAAAAGCCCCCTCTGCTTTCCTGCAGCCTGCCAGGGCCAAGTGCAGTGGTCTGAGGACCTCGTGCAAGGTCAGCTACTGTTGGCCCACATACTAAGCCTCATAGCACCCATTCTTTCCAATGTTGGGGAAGTGGGGTGTGGAGGAATGCAGTGATGGCTGAGCCCAGGCAAAGAGTGACATGGGAAAGACCCACCCTTTCTCTCCTTTGTCCCTGATCACAACCATGGTACCCTTGAATTTCCCTTCCCTCAAACTCTACCCATGTCCAGCCTGAACATTCATGGACTCCCAGAAGTGGCTCCAAACTTGGGACCCCTGTGGCCTCTGCCTGCTGAGTCTTCAGCCCCCCAAACCTGCAATCCCTTCACCAAATCTGCACATCTGAACGTCTTCCCTCTGGCCAGCCCCAGAATCAGTGAGCTTGTGAGAGGATGGGCTGAGGTGCACAGGTGGTGCTCTCTGGAAGCGTGATCCTCGGGCAGGCCTGGACAGCTGCCGCCCATCCGTGTGCAGGGGCACCAGAGCCAAGCGCCCAGAGGGTATGAGAACCGTGGTGCCCTGGCCAATGCCCATCCGATGGGGCGGGCACATTTACATGCCACCTTAAATAGCAAAGGAAGGAAGGGATGTTGGGCATGGACAGCATGGAACAAGAGTTACAATCAGAGCTTCGAAAAATCATGAAATCCTTGCACTGAGCAAGGAATGAAATCCCAGAGCATTGGTGGAGATAAAAAGTGAGGGGATATACGTGTCACACGGAACCTTCACAGACGTGTGAGGGGCAGATGTCAGTGGGCTCTGAGCCCCTTCCCTCCAGGCAGGCCCCGCCTCATCTCTCAGGGCTCTCTCCATCCAGAGAGCAGGTGTGCTACGGACCGTGGGTGTGACTTGTGGCTCTTCACCGCTCTCCTCATAAAATGAGCTGCACCCTAGGGAAAGGCCACGGCCCGGCCCTTTGCACTGACATTTCCCTCAGGTCTAATTACGCACCAAGAAATAAAAACATAAGTATAGAACAGGAAATTTATGTTACATAAATAAGACCTTGCGTGCTGGGGAGCGCTCCCCAGCTTCCAGCTGCAATAATGGTGAAGGCTCAGCCCCACAGCTCTGGACTCCTTGGGTAGCTCTGCACGCAGGCTGCCAACAACCCCAGCACACACCACGTGCTTCCAAGCCCATTTCCAACTTTGGTGGTGAGACAAAGCCTGTTCTTGGAGTTTTCGTTCTCATTTGTCTTTGAATCTGGCTTAGTTTTGTGGTCTGGCAGAGCTCAAATCGAAATCCCTGCTTGGGCCCCTCACTCAAGCTTGTGAGCCCCTGTTGGCCCCTTCATCACCCACCCCCAGCCTGGCCAAGCAAGCTCTCTCTGCGCTTTTTCTCTGTCTTTAATGGGATTAGCCTCAATGTTCCCGTTCTTTGGGTCTTGCCCATCCTACCGTAGGTCCCCTGTGGTGCTCTGGGTTGTCATGCCAAGTCTTCATTTCCTTGGGTCTAATTCTGTTTCTATGCATTTTCATGGGAATTTATAGTGTCAGCAGAGTATACATCCCTTCCGCATTAGTGCTGGGATGGGGCAACCGACTTGCTTTGGCTGATGGACTAGGAGGGAAGACAATACGAGCAGACTCTTTAAATGTGCGCTTGTGATTTGGTTTGCTCTTTTGTACTCTGCTTCCAGAATGAAATACAGGAGGAACAGACCTTGGCCCAACTTTGAGCCTGAAGCAGAAGTGCCCCCAGCCAACCTGAAGACCCATTAACCCGAAAAGTTAAAGTTTGTAAGCTATGGAATTTGGGGACTATTTGTTATACAGCATGTTGGAAGGGAAAGCTGATTAATACAGACCTCATGGAGAGAAACAGCCTGCCTTATAGCCAATCACATGATCCTTCTGAATGGTTGACTGTAACTGTTGGCCTCCCATGGAAGGCCACTTACACCAGTCAGCTCAGCACTTTCCTCCCTCAGCTCCCTCCCATCCCGTGGGCTGGCTGAGGACACCAGCCTATCTTCCTTCCTTGTTACCAGCTTAGACAGCTTTTGGTAGAGGAGGCTGGTGGTTTTACAAAGCAGATCACAAAACAGGTCCAGAGCTAACCACTCTTGGCCCATCCTTCTCCACAGGGAAGTTGCATTGATGTCCTTCCTGCTAGCGGCCTGGTCTCCCCTCTCCAGAGAGAGTGCTGCTTTTTAAAAATTAATGTAAAATATATATAATGTAAAATTTAACTTTGTAGCCGTTTTGGGGTGTTCTGTTCTGGGGGTGGCATTAAGTACATTCACACTACTGTGCAACCATCACCATCATCCATTTCCAGAACTTTTTCTTTTCCCCAGTTGAAACTCTGTGCTCATCAAATATTAACTCCCCATTTCCCCCACCCCCTGGCCCAGGCAACCACCATTCTTTTTCTATCACTATGATTGTGACTATTCTAGGTACCTCCTATGGGTAGAATTGTATAATATGGGTCCTTTAGTGTTTGGCTCATTGCACTTAGTGTAATGTCTTCTAGGTTCATCCATATTATAGCATGTGTCAGAATTTCTTTCCTTTTTCAGGCTGAGTAATAGTTCCCTGTGTGCATATGCTACATTTTGTTTATTCAACCTTCCAATACATATTGGGGTTGCTTCTGCCTTTTGGCTGTTGTGAGTGGTGCTGCTATGAACATAGTGTACCACAGGCTGGTGACTCTTACCCCTGGTGATGCGGCTAGAGGGTAAATACCAGAAGGTGTGTTTGGGGGGAATGTTGAAGTCAAGCCTGGGAAAATGAATCAAACCATGATGTTCCCGTGAGGTCTCTCCTAAATAGCTTGAGGTGAAGGAGAAGCACAGAAAGACAAGCGCCTCAGCATTCCGACAACTTTTTCAGAAGAAACTCTTTCTGATTTTTGACCTCAAACATGGTAAACCCTTGGTCGGTACAGAGCTAGGGACTGCACAGGGTCTGTAGTCTCTTGTGCATAGGTAATTGTCACGTGTTGTCTCCAATGGTGGCCGCCATCACCTCCCTCCTTCCCTGGACATGCATCCTGCTCCACTCCTCAAGAAAGGAGTGTCTTCCAACCTGGCCCATGTCTTCTGACCTAGCCTGGCCCTGTGATGTGCCTTCAGCATGGTGGAAGTGATGCTTTAAGGAGGAGGCTTTAAAAGACCTCACATCTTCTTTCTTTCCAGGAGGAAATCAGAAACCATGTAGGAAGGCTTGCTACCAGGTCCACCATGAGGAAGCCCAAGCCAGCAATGTGGATAGGGCACACAAAGTAGCACTGAGTAACTAAACTCATAGACAAAGCAAGACCCCAGTCACATGACCCTTGTTGAGCCCTCTCAATCAGCCCTCTGGCTGCCATTTTGGACTTCAGCTTCCTGCTGAAACCTAGATGTTAGTGGCCAAGGAAAGCTTTTCCTTCCATGCCTTGTACAAACTTCGGACCCAAAGATTTTGTTGTTCTTAATGCACTAAGTTTAGTACACTCAGTTTTAGGGAGGCAGCAATAGACACCTAAAACGGTGGTCTAGCACTTCACTTAGGATTGTGGGAACAATTAGAATTTACTGTTTTATTCTCATTCTTTTGGAACTTCAGAAGACAATGAGACAAGTGAAAACCTATTTTAACAGCCTGCTACATGTATTTCAAGATATTTCTGAGAAGATTTAGATGTGATGTTTTGTTAACTTTTAGCAGCCTTTCTTAAAAGATACTATCATCAGGAAGGAGCCTCTGAAAAGAAAAATCTGACAATGAGCAATCGGTTGGCTCCTAGTATTTCAGAGCCTGGGGAAAGAGTACAAATAGAGACCCACATACCATATGTCTAGATACTTAAAGGCAATAAATCAGGCTAACAACCGATTCAATTAAATAAAATATGTTCTATCTTGCCATTTTGAAAAAAAAAATACCTTCATAAGAATCTTTTTTTTTAACTCCTTTTTTTCCTTCATAAGAATCTTGAAGGCCAAGTTCAAACTCAGAATTCTCTGTTATTTGGAATTTCACATCAGAATCTGGTGGTGTCAGGAGACCTGGCTCTGGCTCTTGGCCTTCGTTCCACGCACAGCCTTTGTCTGTGGAGTCATGGATGGCATGACCATGGAGTCATGGATGACATGACCTCCTCTTGGCCATGAAAATAGGCACAGAGCATTGCCAATGGGGAAGCCCACAGGAGTCTCTGATGTACAGTTCTGATGGCACTTGGTCACATACTGCCTATGTGGTTGACCTTCATTCTGCAATCCCTCTTGGAGGCCTGGTCTCATACCTTTGCGGGTTGGAACTGATATGGTATGTTCCATCATAAATCATATGATGTACAGTAGCCAAAGCCTCCATGCAAACAAAAACCCTCTTATTAGGCAGGACATTCCAGAGGCCTAGACATCACCTCCCAGGAGCCAAGGACAAAAGCCAGACCTTTCTTTAGGTAAGGCTAATTCTCTGCAACATGGGGTTCCAGAGGTGGTTCCTTCCTACCTAGGTCTGCCGTGGTATTGATCAGAAATCCTCCCCATGAGTGACATAATCCCTGTGGGAGTGACTCAGTGACAGATGTGGTATGGCTGCATGGCAAATTATCCAAGAAGCCCACATTTTCAAAGAGCATGGGAGGGAAGGAAGTTTCTAGTCCAAGAAGAGAGACTCAAAATTACACAGCATGGCAGGAATAATGTCAGGAGAACCTAGAATGAGCTGAGGCTCATGAAAATCACCAGCCCAAATAGTCTTCTTAGCCACATTCCAGTGAGAAATGCCAGGAATGACCTGTTCTGGGTGATGGTGTGTGGTACTGTTGATCAGCTCTGCTGCTCCTGAAAGCTCTATGGAATAGGGAAATCTGTTCACTTGTTCAATGAGAAAGGCAAAGAAAGTTAAGAGAAATCTATTTTTTTCCCTACATTATAGGCCAGACAGCTTATTATTTTGTAGTAAGATGTGTAACTTCTACCATACAGATGGAGGGAACTATGTCAGCATCAACGGAGCAGTTACATGGAAAACCAAATTATTACCAAGTTACATGGCAGGTATGGATTCCAGACAAGGGGAGGCTAATCTTAAAAACTACACTTCCCTCTTCCATGAAGCTAGGGCACAGTTTCTTTCTGTGGGAACAGTCCAGAGTCCAGAGTCTGCTATTGCCTCTTCCCTCCTATCTTGCTCTGGCCAACCTCTGTCATCTCCTACAGATTTATCATCAGCCAACTTGGCCTCAGAGTCATATTTTTGCTCACCGATTCTTATCGTTACTTACACTGTTATTGACCACTTAGGTTCTGGAAGGGGCACATCAATTACTCTAACGTTCCAACTACAAAACACGATAATCTTGAAGGATGCTCTCCCAATCCTACCCGACTCTAGTTTACCATCTAATAAGCAAGCTTTATGAAGGTTCTTCCCATCCCCATTAACATGCACGAAGGCTAATGTAACCCAGTTCCTACTGAGGACTGAGGTTTTTAATTATAGTTTTTATTCTTTTGCTAAGAAAACTAAGAGAAATTTAAAGCCAAAGAGACTGAAAGACTAAGGGAATGCAAAACCTTTGTATCCCATAGTTGGATTCAGCACAGAATCCGAAAAACTCCTTGTGATGTCTTTCGTGAGTGAGCTAGGGAAACATATACAAGGTGACTATGTCCACAAGTAGGTTTATATCTGGCCTATATTTGGCTATTAGATCCTTGTGCCCAAAGGATCTGTTGGTCATTGTTTGGGTTTCTCATTTTTATTGACAGGTTGGATCAAAAAACCAAAACTTTTTTTTTTTTTTAAATCACTTTACCGATGACAGCTGGGGGTAGGGGGACCAGATCACTGACTGATAGCCTAAATAAAAGAGTCAAGATTCACAGGGATCTTGACCATAACAACAAAAGAAGCTTAATTGAGATGACTATTAGGTATTATTCATATAAAAGTTATATATTTGCATGTTCAGATTGAAGCAGACCTGGCATGATAGGAATTCATGAGAAGAATCCAGAGGGGTTTTTCGTTACCGTGAGCTTTGTCTGAACCCTCAATAGAATTACCCCAAATAACAACATGATCTTAGAATGCATCGAGATAAATAAAGCAAATACATCTATGGAAGTGGTGGCAGTTTGCCACAGTCAGCTCTGGGCAGATTAATTCTGGAGGACTGCTCCTGGTATTTTGGCTTCATATTTCATTGATCGGGTGCAGGGAGAGGGGACTCAAAGTGAGGATGACTCTGGAAACGCCATCATTTTGAGTTTGTTGAGGAAGCTCTGAGTTTTGAGTCTGAAACAAGAAGGCTTAGTGGCGGCTTGCTCACCTCACTGTGCTCTAACATTAGAAGGGCCATTATGGGGAAAGGGTCATAGATTTATTCCATGGTACTCAAGGAAAGGCAAGATTAGGATGAATGAATGAATGGGAGTAACAGGAAAGGCTTCACCTCTATACAGGAAAGAATTCTCCAAAATTAATATCATATAGTAACTAGCTTTCTGTCCATGGAAGTATTCTCCTAGGGATATTGTACAGGAAGCTTTCGGAATCCAGGGAGATATGGTATTTGAACAAAATGGAGGATTCCCTGATGGTGGAAATTTCAAGCACCGTGGCAGGCTGTGATACTCATCAAATTAGACCATGATGGCCGCAGTCTCCTGCCCCTCTAGTAACAAAAGAATGGCTCTGATCCCAGAATTGAATTACTTCCCCCCCTCCAACATTTTGAAGGTTTGTAATAAATCAATAGCTTTGTTGCACCCAGACTGAGGTTCTGGCTTTTCACATTGGCAGAGGCAATCTCTCATTTGACTGTAATGCAATTGGAATAAAATTAACTCACTTTCCATATGGTCAGGTGTGCAGAAAGTCCACATCCTTATTCATTTTTCCTGGATTGTGATCCTTTGTATGTTTCAAACATCTGCACGGCTCAAGGTCTCCTATTTATAGCTGATGAGATGCCGTGATGGCCCAGAGGCTGACTTCTTCTACTCATTCCTCCATAAAACTCACAGTGGCTATAAAAACGGGCCGTTTTCTAGAAATTGTACCTCTATTATTTTTCATATACACAATGTGGCACCTGCAAAGATGTATCTGTGCTGACCTTGTAAACATGTGACTTGGCTTTCCTTTTCACCGCAGAGAACACATTTGATGAAAATCAGATGGAGCTTGAGGTCATAAGTGGGAGTTTGCCAAAGGAGTGGTACTTAAGGGATGGGAGAATAACAATCATAGATGCACATGTCCTCAGGCTAAGACACTAATTACTGTGAAATGGACACTTTCTGAGGCAACAGGAGACTGTATACGTTTGCATGAACTTGAGAAAGCTCTTGGGTGTTTCTGGGCCCATGGAGTTGCATAAAAAATTCCCTAGTACTCACGATGCTGACTTTCCTGAGAACACAACTCCCTTTCCCTAATTGCGTATATATATGTGTCACTGTAGCTCCGGGTAACACATGCTATGGCAAATTTGCAGGGGTTATCAGAAAGGTCAGTCCATTATGCTCATGCTCTTGCTTCTTCTGTTCCCAAGCTAAGGTGAAGCCAGAAGCCTGTGGTCTTCATTACCTGACATCAAGACATCAAAGTCAGGTGTATAATGCTTGGAAACATGACAAAGTACAATTGCATTGGCTTTCAGCTCCAATTTTTTTTCATGTAAAATGGATTCTCCCTTTTCAAAAAAGCTTGATTGATTGATTGGTTTATTTATTTATTTTTAGAGAGTGATGGAGAGAACATGAGTGAGTGTGGGAAGGCCAGAGGCAGACAGAATCCTCAAGCAGACTCTCCCTGCTGAACAGGACCCAGAGATCATGACCTGAGCTGAAATCAAGAGTCAGACATTTAACCTACTGATCCACCCAGGCAGCCCAGGTTCTCCATGTTTTAGAACTCCTACTAGAAAAGAAACAATCTCAGAGATGCTGCACAGAGAGTTTGACTCAATCAATGAGTTTCAGGTAAGTACTAATAGGGAAATAGCTTCAGTCTTTTCAAAAGGTAGATCAAGAATTTAGACCATGACCTGAGGCACACTCCTGCCTTACCTTTTTTTTCACCCTTCGAGTAATGAAGAGAGAACAATTCACAGTAGGCTTTGTCTTTGGAAGTTGTCTTGTGATGTGGCATTGTGGAAACATCCAGGTCTCTGAGTGCAGACCCCACTGTGTGTGGCTGTGAAGCCAGATGTGTGAGTAGGTGGATGGGGCCCCTCTCCTGGCAGTTGCAAGTGAACAGATACAAGGCTTTTTGGCTCCTATAATATACAGAGTCTGAAGTTAGAACTAAAAACGGACTTTGGAAATAACCTTCCTGCATCTTAGAATCTGCTTGGGAAGCTTTGGGGGAGGGGGAAAAAAACAAAAACCACAAACAAAGCCAAATGCCTGGGCTGTAAGTCAGACCACCTGCATAAGAATTTCTGGGGGAAGGGCCTAGGCATCTGTATTTTCTCAGTTACCCAAAGAACCACTGATCCTGGGCCAATCCTTTTACCTTACATATTGTGCTCACATTGTTAGCTAGGGCCAGAACTGGAGGAAGACTCTTAAAGTGTGTTCCTTTTAAATACGAATAAGCTAGAAGCAGGGAAACAAAGTTAGATTGTAGTGTCTTCAGTCTTTCCGTTCTTCCAGATTTACTTCTTTGGTTATGTCCTCATCCCCACCCAATACTCCTGGGCTTCTGTGCCCTCAAATGTTTCCCCTTCCTGGCATCTTTCAGTGCTTAGGAAAAACCCATTCACAGTCATTGGACTTAGTGGGTGTTTACTACCAATAACTCCCGGTATTTCTCTTCCCCGGAAATAGGCACTTGAGCACATCACAAAGCCTTTGGAGTCACTTCACCCTTCTGGGATTTCAGTTTGGTCACGTGTAAATAGAGTTTGGGGTTCAAGAATACAGTTCTCGCCGTGGAATTTTAGGTATTAGCAAACGGATAGAAAATAAATCTAAGTTGAGGAGGAGACCTTTCGTAATTGTTGAAATCACACATGGCCCATGTTGCACATTTTCCCATGGACTGGCCGTGCCATGTTGTCCATCCACAACGTGAATTCAGTGCTTGTTCTGAGCCATGGAGGAAGCCATGTTCATTCAAGCCCGGTCCCCAAGGACCCATACCATCTCTCATGCTTTTTCACCAAAAGGCACTCTTCCATACTTCTTCAGGAAATCTGGGAGTTAGCTGTGAGCCCCTGAATGAGAAAGATGGGCTATCATTTTTTTTTCCCTAAGGGGAAAAATAAGAAAAATGGTAACGGTTGGATTAAAGGAAGAGAAAGAAAAATTTTTAAATATGTGTAAAATTATCTATGAATGGTGAGCTAGCAGATGCTTTCAATGTTCTTTTTTTTTTTTAACTCAATGAATTGATTTTTTTTAAACAGCTTTGTACAGAAATACTCCCTGTCCCATAGCCAGGGAGCCTCAGGAGAGGCGGCACAGGAGGCAGCTGTACCCAGCAGAAGTAACTTCTGTTCACAGATGACAGGAGGTGTGGAAAAACATTGAGTCCCCTTCGTGCTTCACTGTATCTTATACAAAATATTACTTTTTTAAAAAGATTTTTATTTATTTATTTGACAGACAGAGATCACAAGTAGGCAGAGAGACAGGCAGAGAGAGTCGGGGGTGGGGGGGGTGGGGGGGTGGGGAAGTAGACTCCCTGCTGAGCAGAGAGCCCCATGAGGGGCTCAGATCACAGGACTCCGGGATCATGACCCAAACTGAAGGCAGAGGCTTTAACCCACTGACCCACCCAGGAACCCCTAAATTCAATTACTTTTGAAAAGGAATGGACAGAGTTTGCACCAATAGGAAATGGTTGCAAATTGCAACAGGGCTCGGCAAGATAACAATTCTCCTCCCCGACTGACCAAGGCCAGAGGTAAGATTGCTTCATATTAACATGTGCGCTGAGAAGAAATGTTTTTAATTACAGTTTCAGAACTTGAAATTTTCTACAAGTGTGCATTATTTTATAATCAGAAAACATAAATCAGTATTTTAAAAGAGGAGGCGCAGTCCTGGAAGCCTACGGGTTTCAGAGATCAGAGTTCCTGGCTGTGGGGTGGGCCAGCCCTCAGCCCTCTTTTAGATGCTGACAGGTTACCAGCAGGTCTGTACTCCTTTGACTTGAACTTGCCTTTTGGAAGTACAGCTGCTCGTGGAGAGGAAAGATGTCAAGCCTCACTCAGCATTCACACCTCAGTATAGTGTTTGTAAGATTCTACCTTGGGAGCAGTCTTGGTAGCTGGGAGGTCACAGTAGAAAGAACCCGAGTGCTGGGATGGGAGGTGAGGGCCAGGACTGAATAGGGGCTCTCAGGGCTGCTGGGTTGCCGTTGTTTTCTGGTCCTCTGTGAAATGTGAGAATGTCCTACAGGCTTTGGAAATACACCTGCTCATGGTCGGTGAGGGAGGATTGACTCAGAGCAGCCCACTTTCCCCCAAGAAGATGGAGGGAGACTGCTGATTTTCAGATGACACAAGTCAGGGGAATGACAAGGAAAACCTCCTCGTGCTCTCTCTGCCTGTGAACATAAAGTGATTTATCTGTAGAAATAACTGAGAAAAAGAAGCACGGGACACATGGCAAGTGACTGTGTGCTGAGGGTCAACTGTGCACAACAAATCCATTCAATAAATATTTATCGAAATTGCACTTGAGATGTATGCATGAACCAAACAACCAATCCCTTCCTCAAGGAGTTATGGTTTAGTGCAGGAAGGCGGGGGACAAACATCAAACATAACAAATAGGGACATGATACAGGATGTTAGAAGGTGCTGAATGGGTATAGCAAGCCTGGGGTGGGGGGGAGAGGAGAACCACAGGGTCTCTGGGGGAGAAGTGGGCTCCCTGTGCCTTCCTCCCAGGTTTGGAGGGGAGTAGGGGGCAGCCAGGAGACAGGGGAGTTAGTAGCAGAGGGACGCAGATGTCCGGGTCAGGAGTTTCATTCTTGTGAGCTGGCAAGTAGAGGAGAGAGACTTACCCCGTTCTTGGGCTGAATGACCTAATAAGGCTTCTTCCATCTTGCCTGTTTGAGTCTGGCCTGAGAGAGGACTCCCTGTTCTCCCTGGCAGGCACTGCAAAGGCCACAGTGTTTAGGATTTCTGAGCACCACTGAGTGTTCCAGCCAAACACTCCCCATGTGACTTTCCTTAGGGATGCAAAGGGGGGCGGGGGAGGGTGCAAGCGTAGGGGAGGGTGTGAAAAGGAGGGGAAGGGTACACAGAAGGAGAGGGAGGATATGGGAAGAGGGCAGGGTGCAGGGAGGGAGGGGGATACGGGAGGCAGGGGAGGTGCAGAGTGGAAGGGGGGAGGGTACAGGAGGTTGGGGAAGGGTGCAGGAAGGGAGAGGAGATTGGGGGTGGGGTACAGGGAAGAAAGGGGAGGGTGCAGGAGGGGAGCATCCCATTTCAGTCTCTGGCACCAGGCTATCAGCTGAGACAAGGCAGACAGGAGAGAAGCCTAAGGAAAAATGTAGGGCTCCAGTTGTACATGGACAGCTTTTCTAAAGGAGTTTAAGCTAAGGAGAAAGGTAATTGAGAAGGTGAGCAAAAGAAAGACCTATTGAAGCAAGTCTATCTGGGGGTTGGAGGCATTTCTGTAGTGTTTTTGTGTTAGTCACAGCATTTCTTCTCAAGGGGAGTGCACTTGGCCCTGACTTCGGGCCAGGGCTCATCGGGTTACACTTCTTCCCCTGCCTTGTAGGAGATAGTATGGGGAGGGACTCCTCCACCTCAGGAAGAAGTAATTCGTCTGTTAAGCTCTTAGCATCTGTGAGCTGGAGGAAGCTTCAAGACCAGAGTCACATGGTGCTTTTACAGGGAGGACGATCCCGTGCCTGGGTGGCTGCACTGGGTTAGCGCTGAAGGGGTTCCCTACAAGAACCTATTCCGTAAGTGACTCCCAGGGTCTCATTCCTGATAACTAAAAGAGGGACCGAGGCCTTGCTCGTGTTTGTCTATTCGTTGCCATTAAAGAGTACATTTTGAGGACTGAAGTTTCCTTAAGACACGGGAGGTTAAGGCCAGTGAGCGCTTTGTTGCCTTTCAGATATCGAAAGGACGGAATTGGGGGCACTCTGTCTTAAGATTCTACATTCAAGCAGCCTTTATCATCTTCCATAAGTAACACCCTTAACCTAAGAAGGGACTTTGGGACAAGGTGAACACCCCTCCCCCCTCAACACGCACTTGTCCACCCAGGACAGCAGTTCTTTCCAGAACGAGGGCTAGGAAGTAAATCTGCGCAGGCGCTGGGCTGTAGCAGGTTTGCGCAGGCGCTGCACTGTCGTGTCGGTTTGCGCTGGCGCCTGCCCACCTCTGAGCCCCAGCGGTGTCCCCATTACCTCGGTGTGAGGCCTTCGGCGAGTCCCTTCAGTGGCCAGCCCATCCGTTTCCCGTCACTGCGGGGAGGGGTGAAGTTAGACTGGTGTTTCTGGAACCCTCATGGTCGCCAGAAGGAAGGTAAGAGAAGGCTTAGGGATGGGGACCCTGTGGCCTGCTGACTCCCTCCATAGAGCTGCCAGCTTTCTCAAATAATACGCTATAACATGTGATGTAGAATATGATATGATCGGTTAATATGCTGTGCTAAATTTGAGGGTAAGCTTATATTTGAAAGAAGGATTCCCTTGCCTAATATGTTTGAAAACCCCTGCGCCAGGTGACTTCTGAGCCCTTTTTACCACCAGGATCCGTGATTATGTTATTCATTAAACAGCCCTGAGCAGTACAAGAGAAGACTCTGGCAGTGTTAACTTCGCTTATTTAGAAGCTCGGAAAAAAAAAAAAAAGAAAGAAAGAAAGAAAGAAATGCCAAGAATTCACAGTCAGAAAAACACCCTTTGGCTCCGTATTTATCTAGAGAGCAAAACAAACTCACTTGACGGATTGTGTGGTTCTAGCGAAATGCCAGTGTGGGAGAAACCCTCTTACTGCTCCGGGGCCAGATACTATAGTTCAAGCCAATTCTACACTCACTGTCAATGGGACAAATCTAAGATGAGACCAGAGCCGACTGGGGCAGTGGGTGGAGCCCTAAGAGTCCAGCCAGACCGTGTCTATCTCAGGCCAACAGCTCTCTGGAGCAAATAAGTATGTCACCTTCTTCCCCTAACCTTCTCCCTGTGAATGAGGGCTGAGGCGGAGGACGGGCCTCATTCACCAATCATATCATAGGGAGAAGTACATCATTAAGGGAGTTTACTGTTAGGCCTTAGTAAGGAACAATCTGAATTTCAATCTGTAAGGCCGACATGTGGGAGCAAATTGCTTGGCCAACTCAGCATTTGCATCTTAGGATGGTTTTATGGTTCTTTACTTCACTCAACAAATATTTATTAAAAGTCTCCCATGTGCTCAGCAATGTCCTAGATGCTTGGGAAGCTTGAGCAAAACAGACTACAAATTTTGGGTTCCTGGAGCTTATATTCTGTTGTGTCATTCACTCGTCAGTTGCTGGGCTCTCCAGAGGGGTTGTGTTACTTGAGTGTCTGAAAGGGAAGTGAAATGGGCAGGTTATAGCAGGGGTGTGGGAGTAGTAATGGTACTTCCTCCCGGGACTGTGGAAAGATTAGGTAACCCACTGCAAATGCTTGTGGGGTTCCTGGTGCCAGTAAGTGCTCAGTTAGGTGGGTGGTCCCACTCCTGTCCTTTCTCTGCCTGTGTTCCGTGGGATTCTTCAGCACATTAAGGACGGTGCTGTTGGTCCTCTGTTTGGTTGCCATGGGTGCTGTGTCTGGGAAGAGCTTCAGAAAGATGTGGTGTGTCAGGTGTTGGTTTTTCCTCTGCCTGGTGATTGATCAGACGAGCAGGTGCTGTTGTCTGGGAAAGGAAAGGCCGCTGTCCCCAGATCAGAGGCTTTGCTGTCTTCCCTTGGGCAGATGGCCTGTGGGTTGCTTTCACCTTCAGACTGTCTTCCACTCAAGGCACTTTGCTTTTTGGACTTGGCAGGATGCCTGTTCTGGGTGAGAAGACTGACATTCCTCCTCCCAGTCTCCCCTGAGTCAGGATCTCTGTGGCCTGAGTGCTGTGCCCGGGGTACAGTCCTGCCTTGAATGGGCTGTGTGATCTGAAGCCAGTCACTTCACCTCTCTGGTCTCAGTGTCCTCATCAGCATATGAGATAGTAATGCTCCCTGCACAGAAATTCCAGGAGGGTCAGGTGAGACAAGAAGGTGAGGGACTATATATAGGACATGAGCAGGGTCCTAGTTTCCCTCACCCAGCCATATTGTGAGGCCTTATTCTGCCCACAGCTTTGCCCTATTGATTTTTTCAGTTTCATCTTCTTGTCTTCAGTGTGATCTCCCAACACATTTGACCTCCTCTGTGACCACAAAGCAAGGTAGGACCTAGGCCGTGGAGGTAGCATCCACATCTGTTGGACTGAGGGCTTCTCCAAGCAGGGTTGCCTTTATTCCTGTGTGACCTCCCCTTCCTCTTCCACGCAGCCTGGCATGTAAGCTCAGCACGTGTCCACTCCCATGTGGTGAATACATCCATGAGTGAGGAGCTGGCCCCTCTCTCCTGAAAACCTGTTTATTTTGTGTCAAGTAAGACCATTGTGTCTGAAACCATTTGGTCAGAAATCTAAATTTAGACTTTCCTTCTGCCAGGAGCCAGGGAATGGACTTGAAATGTATTCCTTAAGGCGTGACTGACTTTCTTGGGCTGTCAGAGGCACAACCAGTAGCCAAGTCTGGCAGCTTTCAGTCAGCATCTTGGAGAAGGTTCTGGTTGAGTATGGATTTCTTGTGCCACTACCTAGGTTGTCAGGAAGGTGGAGCACCCCAGTGATCTCATAGGTGGGCCTGGAATCCATCCCACCACCTCCAGTGCATGCTTCTCCAGATCTCCTTCCCTGGCCTCTCCTGGCTATCAGGCTCCTAGATGCTCTTCGCAAGGGCAACTGATGACATTCACAGTGCTTCAGATGGGCTTTGTTTATCTGGGAACTAAACATTGCATGGGGTTCCTCTGACAACACCTGCCAGGTGAGCTGGGTTACAGAAGCCAATGGCAAAAAAAGGCTATCTAAGGATAATGTTTCCAAAGCTCCCACTTTCACCTGATTACTTGAATGATAAAACGAAGACATTCATACCTAATGTAGGAAATAGCCTGCCTGAAGGATCAAGTTAATTACTTTAATCCTCCATTCCCTGTTTTTAGTGGGAATCTGGTTATAATCAATCATGTAATAAGAGTCACCAGAGTGGGGCGCCTGGGTGGCTCAGTGGTTTGGGCTGCTGCCTTTGGCTCGGGTCATGATCTCAGGGTCCTGGGATCGAGCCCCGCATCGGGCTCCCTGCTCCGCAGGAAGCCTGCTTCCCTCTCTCTCTCTCTCTGCCTGCCTCTCTGCCTACTTGTGATCTCCGTCTTTCAAATAAATAAATTAAAAAAAAAAAAGAGTCACCAGAGTAATCCGGGCAGGAGAGTAAAATGATACATACAGGGACAATAGATACTGACAAAGTCTAGTGAGAAGAGAGCATTCACAAGTACCACTGGATTTAGTGAGACTGAGTCTCTGGTTTTTTCACTGACCCACGGTATGTTGTTGTTTGAAGCCAAAATATCTCTTCTGTGGTGATAGAGCTGAAGGATAGATAAGATACATTTGCAGAATGGGACACTCAGGCCTTGGTGCTGGTCAGATAAGATCATGCTCTCCATAAACCTTGCCTTAAGGGCCTTGGGAGGTGCCCTTTTCTTAAATCATGGCTGGTCCTATAATTTGCTTTAACCAATAAACTGATGGAATTTACATTATACTAGTTTTAGGCTTTAGCCTTAAGGAGAACTTGCAGTTTCTGCTTTACCCTTTTTGATGTCCTGCACCTCTGTGTAAGAGGTCAAGCTACTTTGACAGGGACCACTGGAGGAACATATGGAAAGGTAATGTGGAGAGAGACCCTGACACTGGATATGGGGAGAGAAGTCCAGCCACTAACAGACCAGCTGAGAGTGCCCATCCAAGTGACCCCCAGAAATACTAACAGAAGAACCACCACTTGGCTGTCAAGAATTCTGAGAAAAAGTAAGCTAGTTGTTGTTTTAAGTCACTAAAATTTAAAGTAGTTTGTTATGCAGGAATAATTACCAGAGCAATCCAGTTCTTAGGACAAATACTGTAACTTCATCTCTGCTGGGGACACTTGCACATATCACCATCTGTATATGTCAGGGTTCTCCAAGGAAGCAGAACCAATAGGATGTGTCTATGTATAGGAAGAGATTTAGTTTAAGGAACTGGCTCACACAACTATGGAGACTTGATGAGTCCAAATCTGATGAGTAAGGCTGGAGGCTAAGCAAGTTGTGGTTGAGTCCAGTGGCATCTGCTGAAAACCAGGAAGAATGAAAGTTGTTCTGGAGAGTTCTCTCTTGTTCCTGGGATGTGACCCTTTTGCCCTATTCAGGCCTTTAACTGATTGGATGAGACCCAACCAAACATGGAGGGCAACTGGTTAACTCAAAGTCCACCAGTTTAAATGTAAATCTCATCCAAAACACCCTCATAGAAACTTCTAGGATAACATTTGGGAGATATCTGTCTGTCATCTATCTTTCTGTCTATCTATACATCTATATATAGATATCTGAAAATAGCCATCAAATCATCTTTTTTGGCCCCCCCCAAAAAAACCTAGTTTGATTTCTTTCTTTTTTATCTTTTCTTTCATGTCTTTTTTTTTTTTTTTTTTTTTTTTTTTAAAGATTTATTTATTTGTCAGAGAGAGAGCAAGTGAGAGCGAGCACAGGCAGACACAGTGGAAGGCAGAGTCAGAGGGAGAAGCAGGCTCCCTGCGGAGCAAGGAGCCCGATGTGGGACTCGATCCCAGGACGCTGGGATCATGACCTGAGCCGAAGGCAGCTGCTTAACCAACTGAGCCACCCAGGCGTCCCTTCTTTCATGTCTTTACTGGATTAATTTTTTTACCTGTTTTTGTTCTCTAATCCTGTTACCTCTTAGAGGCAAGTTTAACAAGATGTTTGTTCTTTTTTTAAACTTTTTTTTAAAAGATTTATTTATTTATTTGTCAGACATCAAAAGTAGGCAGAGAGGCGGGCAGAGAGAGAGAGGAGAAAGCAGGCTGTAAAATTCTTTCCGGCGAGATAAACACAACACCAGGCAAAGTGGGTGCAAGGCAAGATTTATTAAAAACGCTCCCCGGCTTAGGAGAAGGGGAGCCAGGAAAGTTGTGCCGGGAGGAGGTGGGCACCCTCGGGCGAGGTTCTGCGACTCTGGAAAGCAGAGTGGTGGAAGTCGTGCCCAAGGCAGGGAGGAGGGGGCTTCTCAGGGGTCTTTTGGAAGTTTCCCTTATTTGGATATCCCGCCTGCTCATCGGGATCCCATTGGTCCATGGGAGCCCGGGGCGGGGGTCTCAGATTCCTGTTTGGGCCTTTGTTCTCCTGTCTGAGCTCAGGTCTTGTGGTGGGAACTTTTGCCATCTTTAGTAGCCCTTCCTGCCAGCCCAACATTCCGACCTTTTGCTTAATATAATGGTGTCAGGGGCGTCGACTCGGTTCTGGCTACTTCCTGCTGACTGGGGGCGTCGTTATAGGGGTAGTCGGAAGTGGGCAGGCGAGAGTAGGGCTGGAGGAGGAGTTGATTGACAGATACTCAGGCAAGTTCTTGTAGGCGACCCTGCAAGTACCGGAAAAGACAGGGAGCAACTGAGATTAGAAGGAGGATTATGCATACAGGTCCCGCCAGAGGGAGCAGCCAGGTTACCCAGTTGTAGGGGTCCAGGCCCCAGGAGGACGTGTCTCGCCACCGTGCTTGGATCCGATCCCTGAGTTCTTTGATCCTGGAGGTAACTATATGATTGGTTAACAAAGTACCAACATTATTCATTTAATAATAGGCAGGTCCCCCCTTTCTCGGCGGTCAGAAGGTCTAAGGCCCGTTGGTTCTGTAGAGCTAAGGCTGCCAGGCTGGTGACTTGCGTCTGTAGGGCTGTGAGAGAGTCAGCAACCTGTTCCTTGTCATCATTCAGGGCTTGGGAGAGTTTGTAATAAAAGTCTATGGAGGTTCCTATCCCTGCTGTTCCAGTTGCCACCCCTGTGGCTATTCCTGCCCCTGTTATGAATGGGAGGAAGGCAGCCCTTTCTCCATGGTGTTGGGGAAATATGATGGACAGCAGCTGGGATTCAGAGTAGATGGTGGTAGAAGGAGATAGAATGAATATACAGCCCAGGGAGTCATTAGTGGTTAGGCAGCGATAGATTCCCTGAGGGCACAAGAGAAATATTCCCGAGGGAGTACAGTACAGGAGGGAGGAGTTAGTGCGGGGCAGCTGCGGTGGTAAGGGAGGACACATTAATAATAGGTATGTTTCCCGGGATGGGGCCCATATGGACCATATTATTCGTGGCCCTGAAGTTGGGGAGTGGCCAGTCAATAGGGAGGGGTATCCCTACTGATGTAGGGTGAGGTAAGGTAGATAGGATAAAAGAGGCGGGAAAGGGCCGGAGGGCTATGATTTCTAAGAAAGGGCCGGCTGTATTGTAATTCAAATGGGCTTAAGCCTGAAGACTGGTGGGGCGTAGCCAGGAGTCTGGTGAGAGCCATAGGCAGAAGTGTAGGCCAGGAAAGATGGGTTTCTAGGGTAGGTTTGGTGAGTTGGGCTTTGAGCAGCCCGTTGGCCTTTTCTACCTTACCGATGACTGTGGGTGGTACGGGATGTGAAGTTTCCAGGTTATATTGAGGCTCTCAGCTACCTGTTGGGTTACACTGGAGATGAAGGCAGGTCCGTTGTTCGACTGGAGGTTCCGGGGCAATCCGAACCTCGGGATGATGCGCTCGATGAGTATTGTAGCCACTACGTCCGCTGTTTCCCGGGCCATGAGGTATGCCTCGATCCAGCCTGTGAATGTATTTTATGGCGAGGCATGGGAGTGAAGTCCAGTTGCCAGTCTTCCCCTGGCTGATGACCTCGGAGCTGTTGGTTAGGCCCTGGTCTGCGGATTCCTCCTTGTGAATTCACGGAGGAACAGGTTTTGCAAGCCCTGTGGACAACTTCAATTACTTTAGATAAGGAAGGATGATAGAACAATGGCTGAAGAAATTGGTGGAGAGCCTTGGGCCAATATGGAGGGATCGGTGGATGTCAGTAATTAAGGTGTGGGCCAGATTGCCTGGCAGGGCAATCCTGTCCTGGATGTAGATCCACCCCTTATCTGGCAAGAGTATAGGCAGTAAAGTTGCAGGGTTTAAGGGCGGGGGGGGGGGGGGGGGGGGAGGTAGAGAGAGAGAGATGCGGGTTCTCTAGGAATAGCAGATGGAATAGCTGGAGACGAGGAGTCAGATGGGCCAGGGATCGGTGGCTAAGGTCTGTGAGTCGGCTGGAGAGTAGACCGTGATGGGCTGCCCCTAAGGTCATGTTGAGGGCCTTAGAGGGGGGTACTTGATATCCCTTGGCCCCCAGAAAGTTAAATAGGGTGGAGGTGTCGTCTTGGGAGACCGAGAGGGAGGGGCTACAGAGGAGGAGGTCATCCACATATGTAGTAGAGTACTGGCCTTAAGGACGCACTGCTGTTAAGTCTGTAGGCCTGGCCGAAAATGTGAGGGCTGTCCCTGAACCCCTGGGGTAGAACAGTCCAAGTTAGTTGTCCAGAAGCATGCGTGTCAGGATCTTCCCAGGTGAAGGCAAAAAGAAAATAGGAATCAGGGTGCAAAGGGACGGTGAAAAAGGTGTCCTTTAGCTCCAGTACAGTCAAGTGAGAGGTATTTGGGGGAACACGAGACAGTAGGGTGTAGGGGCACGGCCTCGTTGATAAGCCTAAGGTCTTATACCAGTTGATAAGCCCCTGAGGGCTTGCGTACTGGGAGGATGGGGTGTTACAGGGGGAAATGATGGGGATCAGAGTCCCTGACGTTAAAGCCGTTCTATGATAGTTTTCAGGCCCCGGCGGTGGGCTAAGGAAATAGGGAACTGAGCTTGAGGGAAACTTAGAGTTATCCTTAAGCTGTACTTTAACCGGGGTAAGGTAGGAAGCGACGATGGGTTCCGAGGTGTCCCACACCTGAGGGTATACAGTAGGTAGGTCATCTGGAGTGAGGGTCGAGGGAGTGGGGAGATGTAGGATGAGACGGGTTGAGGTGGATAGAGGGGAGGAAGGGGAGAGGCAGATAGTTGCCCTTAGTTTCTGGAGAATGTCCCTCCCCAGTAGAGGGACCAGGCAGGAAGGAATCACTAGGAATGAGTGGGGGAAGGGGACCCATCCAGGCTACAGGGAAGGGGAACCCATCCAGGCTACAGGGAAGGGGAACCCATCCAGGCTACAGGGAAGGGGAAGGGTCACCCTAGGATTGGAGGAGGTCCCATCGATCCCCATAACAGTAATTGGTGAGGTTCGAGTAAGTCCTGAGTAGGAAGGCAGAACAGTAGGTAGCCCCATGTCCAGCAAAAAGAGATGGACTTACCCACTACCTGGAGCGTAACCCTGGCTGAGTCTGGGCTTCGTCAGTCGTCCTCCAATCCAAGCAGTTGAAAGACCAGACTTACTGTCTCAGGGGGTCCCCCACGTTGAGGCGCCGAAGATACCCCGAGGTTAGGGCAGTCGGATTTCCAGTGGCCCATCAAATGGCATTGAGGGCAAGGCCGAGTTGGCGGCTTTGGATTGGGGCACTGGCGAGCCCAATGTCCCTTGGCCCCGCATTTGAAACAGGCCCCCCCCGGGGGGGGTGATTGGTTGCCCCTCTCTGCTGGCTCCCAGAGACAGCCGGCCGCAGGGCTGCTACCAAGGCTTGGGTCTGCAACTGAACCTTTTGCTGGAATATGGCTTGTCATTTAAGCTCAGCTGCCTCCTCACGGGATTAAAGACCTTAAATGCCATTTTCACCAAGTCAGAAATGGGGGTCTGAGGGTCCTCCTCAGCCTTCTTTAACTTTCTCTGTATATCCGGTGCCGATTGAGAGATAAAATGAGTAGCCAGTACCGTGGCCCCCGCAGGAGAGGCAGGGTCCAAGCAAGTGTACTGGGTTAAAGGTTAGGTCAACTGGTTAAGATACATGGTGGGGTTGTCGTAGGGGCCTGGACAATATCCCTAATCTTGTCGTAATTAATGGCCTTATTAGAGGCTGCCCGCATGCCTGCTATGAGACACTGGACCATGCGGTTGTGGTGCCAGTGGCCATCTTGGCCATCCTGATAATCCCAACCTGGTTCTACAGCTGGGACTGCCAGGGCTCCAACTGGCATGGCAGCATCAGTGAGCTGGACCTGATCCGCGTGCTCCCGGGCAGCAGCCTGGATGCGTTCCCTCTCCTCTATGGTGAGGGTGGTGGTCTGGACCACATGTAAATCATGCCAGGTGAGGTCATAGGCTTGGGCCAGATATTGGAATTCTTTAATATAGTTATCAGAACTGGCCAAAAAGGAGGCCAAACATTTCTCAATTTGGGAAAGGTCCTGTAGAGAGAAGGGCGCATGAACTCAAACAACTTCCTCAACTCCAGCAACCTCCCTTGGGGGGCAGACTAACTCGGGGGGGCTTTCGAGCCCTACTGTGGCTGGAGCCACACAGACACATTCACGCAGTCAAGCACTCTTCAGGTTCAAACAGATTGGACACCCTCCCCTTTGGGTATCCCTGGCTAATGGGAGGTGATCAGTCTCCCCTTCCATTCTTTACGAAAGGATCTAGCTCAAACAGTAACCCTGCGGCTGTTACAACAGAATTCAATTAAACACAAAAGGTGTTTACCAACAGCAGATTTCAAAAGCGTAAACCTAGTTCTGGTGACCAGCGCTCGGGTATTTTATCCCATTCGGTTAACGGTTACCAAAGACTTTGAATGCTGCCTTAAGAATGACCCATTAAAACTCCGAGACACACAATTAACCATCAGTTCTAGTCATCTCTTTGCTAGCAGATTTTAACAAATAACAAGAGCCTATTTGACCTTCAGTAAACTTTGATTGGAGTTTCCCGTTTACTGCGGATAAATTTGTCAGGAGTTCGGATAGGAGTGGGGAGGGGGAGAAGGAGGGGTTGATGAGAGCGCCAGTTCAGAAATCCTGAATTTAAGGGACCTTGGGGTGAAGGATCGTGGTAAGGAGGAGGAGGGGAACCAGAGGCCCTCTTGTCAGTGGGTGGGTGAAACTCTCCGGGGGTTCAGAGAGAGGAGATGGGGAGGAGAGGTCCGAGTCTTTGGAGCAGTGGGTGGCAGGGTAGGGGGAGGGGAGCGGGCCAAGAGGACCTGAGAGGTGGAGCAGTGAGAGCAGAGGAAGGGGCGAGAGTGCAGAGTCCAGAAAGCTGGACATAAGGGACGTTGGCCCATCTGCCTTGGTGCCTGCCAAGGTTATTTAGGTCCATGAAAATCTGATAGTTAAACGTGCCTTCCGGAGGCCATTGGGACTGATTGTCTAATCGGTATTGTGGCCAAGCAACAGTACAGTAACGTCGTTTTCGCAGGTCCTGGTCCAGTTCCAGGGTTTTAAGATTGGCAAGCAGGCCTAAAACACCCCCGGGACGTTTTAGGGTCGAATTTGGATTGGGAGGTCCCCACGATTGGTTGCCGGGCAACCCGAGGGCTGGAGGAAGGCGTCCCCTCGTCCACCACTGGGTTGCAGAAAAACTGTGTCGACTGCCGTAGAGGTTAGGACGTCTCCCAGCCTCTCAGAGTTACGGAGGTCACCTGGTGACCGGCGGGGTCCACCCTGACGCGGCCGTGATTAGGGCAGGGCTTTCCGGAAGGAGGCGCGGAATCGGGGAAACTCACCACAGCTTCAGAAGTGGCGTTCAGAAAGGCAGGTCCCGTTCGGCCAGGGAAAGGAGAGAGCCTTCCCACTGTGTGGGGGCTCAATCTCCTTCCCGGGTTTCGGCACCAAATGTAAAGTTCTTTCCATCGAGATA